>NW_024425119.1:3020503-3058297 GCF_017311325.1 Ursus maritimus
TAGCAGCAATGTCCACAATAGCTAAATCGTGGAAGGAACCGAGCTGCCCTTCAACAGATGACTGGATTAAGAAGTTGTGGTCCATATATACAATGGAATATTACTCAGCTATCAGAAAAAACGAGTTCTCAACATTTGCTGCAACATGGACGGCACTGGAGGAGATAATGCTAAGTGAAATAAGTCAAGCAGAGAAAGACAACTATCATATGATTTCTCTCATCGATGGAACATAAGAACTAGGATGACCAGTAGGGGAAGAAAGGGATAAAGAAAGGGGGGGTAATCAGAAGGGGGAATGAAACATGAGAGACTATGGACTATGAGAAACAAACTGAAGGCCTCAGAGGGGAGGGGGGGTGGGGGAATGGGATAGACCGGTGATGGGTAGTAAGGAGGGCACGTATTGAATGGTGCACTGGGTGTTATACGCAACTAATGAATCATCGAGCCTTACAACGGAAACCGGGGATGTACTGTATGGTGACTAACATAATAAAAAACCATTAAAAATAATAATAAATAAATAAAATTTTAAAAAAAGCATAATACAAAAGGCATAACAGAAAAACAAAGTATAACACAAAAGGTCATATATCATATGATTCCATTTGTAAAAATGTCCACAACAGGCAAACCAAATCCTGAGACATAAAGTAGATTAGTGGCTGATAGGGGGAAAGGAGAGTGACTGCCAATGGGTATGGGATTTATTTTTGGGGGTGACGGAAAGGTTCAATATGAATATATTAAAAAACTGAATTGTATACCTTTAAGTATTTAAATGATAAATTTTGTGGTATGTGAATTTTATCTTAGAAAAATGGTGAAAAATTGAAAACAGTAGATACTATACTAAGAATATGGAAAAGTGATATTGGTCTTTCTCAGTGCTATTAAATTAACATGGCAAACTCATTTAAGAAGGAGATTTTGAGCTTGAGTGTGCATCTGAAAATAAAGATACATTTATTAGTGTAGTGTCTCAAATGCCTTTTCTTAAAACTCAATTTTTTTTACTTTTATCAAGTAATTGCTTATATAAATTTTTATCTGCTCTTATGGCAGTGCTGCACCTAACAGTCTGAAGCCAAAGAACTCTGAAACACTGGTTTTAGTCCTGAGCCTCTAGTGAGCAACTTTTGAATCAACAGTGTTTGGCTGTGTTTTCTACCTACTCATCCTATAGTCATTATGTTTAATCAGTTAATCATATTTGTGGGGTTAGATATAGAACAAGCATAAAATTTAATGTCGGTCACCTATACAACTTGCATTTAAAAAAACTGCTATTACCATATAATTTATAACTTGATTTCTGTAAATACCAGTTATTTTTATACTTCATTTTATATAAGGAAACCTAAAATTCCATGATCCCTTGAGACATTTTCAATACAACCTTGATTTAGAGAAATAATAAGTGAATTTGCAAAATTAATCAGAGACACTTATCACTAAGTAACAGAGACAGCCCAGTCAATACCTATTCAGTGTCTCTAACAACAGCCTACAGAACAGCAGAGCCATTGTCTGCTGGTACATAATAAAATTTACCCCCATTTCAAAATAGAAATACTATAAGACCAACAAAGGAGGCTGGTATGGCTGAGAGTGCTTAAATATATGGCTATCTAATGTGTATTTCATCTATCCAGTCTGTCTGCTATAAAAAAAAAAAAAATTCAGGGACGCCTGGGTGGCTCAGTCAGTTAAGTGTCTGCATTTGGCCCAGGTCATGATCCCAGGGTCCTGGGATTGAGTCCTGCATCAGGCTCCTTGCTCAGCAAGGAGCCGGCTTCTCCCTCTGTCTGCCACTCTCCCTGTTCCCTCTCTCTTTCTGACAAATAAATAAAATCTTAAAAAAAAAAAAAATTCAGCACTGCTGTCAAGAAAATAAAAGATATTGGTTCATAAACCTTTGTGTTTAAAATCCAGAATGATCACCTCAAGCAGTAATATTAGGTTTAAGATTTTTTTTTAAAGATTTTATTTATTAATTCGACAGAGAGAGAGACAGCCAGCGAGAGAGGAAGCACAAGCAGGGGGAGTGGGAGAGGAAGAAGCAGGCTCCTAGCAGAGGAGCCCGACGTGGGGCTCAATCCCAGAACGCCAGGATCATGCCCTGAGCCGAAGGCAGACGCTTAATGACTGAGCCACCCAGGGGCCCCTAAGATGTTATTTCTAAGACCAACACCAGTAATAAGTATGGCCACTGAAAAAATGCTTGTATGTTAAAACCTCTTATGTTTTCATCACAGAATTAATGTGATAGTTCTACTTTTGACAGAAAGAAAAAGAGTGCCCACGAATTTTCAGAGCTAATAATTTAAGTAGCTACTTGCTTGCACTGAGATTCTTGTGTCTACTCTAAGTACAGAAGTGAATAGCATTCTAATAGAGGAATATTATCACCACTTTTACAGATTAGTAATTATTTACAGACCTCTTCAGCGGAGCATTTTTTAAGAAGTTCTGGTGACATGTGTTTAGAACAGCAGTCAACAACTTTTTCTGTTAAGAGCCCAAACAGTACATATTTTAAGCTTTTGGAACCACACAGTCTGTTCCAGTTATTCACTCTGCCATTGTAATGTGTGAAGACAGACAAAGATAACGTAGAAACAAATCAGTGTCGCTGTGCTTTATTACTTTATTTGTGGACACTGAAACGTTCACATGACATGACATATCTTTCTTCTTTTGATTTTTCCCCCCAATCACTTAAAATATAGAAACTGTTCTTCGTCATGGGTTGTATAAAATGGCCAGCTAAATCTGGCCCATGGGTCATAGTTCACTAATCCCTGGTTTAGAGTATGATAGAACGAAGAAAAGTAATAGATTGTAAGTTAGGAAATAAAATACACAAACCATACCATATGCAAATTTATAATTTTATAGTCTTAAAATTTAAAGTTATAAATTTAACCTTATAATCAAGTTTAATGATCAAGATCCATCTTATCTTCTCAAGAGGATATATATTTACAATGGATATTTATTCTGTATCATTTATTTTCATAAATGGTAAGTGAAAAAGAACAACTTAGCTTACCTGAACTCTAATTTATAAAGAAAATAAACCTCTCATCCTTTCACTCTGGCCATCTCTACTGCAAATCCTTATTTCAGTCTGTTAGTCATTTCTTCAGATTATTTCCACAGCCTCTTAACTGAGTTTTCAGCTTTTAGTCCTTCATAAATCCATTCTCCACTTTGGAGCCAGAGTAATTTTTTAAAAAATTTAAAGTTTAAGTCTGACTTCTCAAATGCAACACTATTAACTTAGTCTCTCCCTATTTAACATCATTTTCCCAACCTGTTCAAACTTAATTAGGTACCACTCTTTTATGCTTCCACTAAATAGCTATCCCTAGAATAACTGTTTTTATACCATATGGTAACTATCTGGCTTGTCTTTTCTTCTTCCCCTAATAAGTTCTTAAGAGACAAGGATTTGGGTTTTACTTAACAAGAATATTCAATACCTAGTATATAGAAAAACATCTGGAACAAAGCAGACTTAAGTATTTGTTGGATGAACCCATGAACTATTATGGGTTAAACTCTTGCCCTCCCAAAAGATATGTTAAAATTCTAACCCTCAGTATCTCAGAATCTGACCTTATTTGAAAATAGGATCATTGCAATTATAATTAGTTAAGGTGAGGTCATCCTGGAGTGGGGTGGGCCTTTAACACAATCTGACTGGTGTCCTTACAAGAAGAGGAGACAGAGACAGATAAGGGGGAACCACCATGTGAGACAGACACTGAAGTGCTGCAGGTACAAGCCAAGGAATGCTAAGGATTGCCAGCAAACCATCAGAAGGTAAGAGGGAACAAAAAGTTCTCCTCTCTGTGTGACAGCATGACTTTGCTATAACCTTGATTTGGACTTCTGGCCTCAAAATTGTGAGACAATAAATTTCTGTTGGTTTAAGTCACCCAGTTTGTGGCTCTTTGTTATAATAGCCCCTGAAAACTATGCTCAAGTAACTTGGTGAACCAACTTATACTTTAGGTGTATACCGTTTCCTGTGTCTCCCTATACCCCAAATCTCAACTCTTCCTGGAAAGTTAGGTTAAAAAAAAATTAATCAGTATGTGTGGATGTGGTGAGGTAATTTTAATGTAATATGATATAATAGAATAAATTATTAAATTCACATATTTGGATTCAAACAAGGATTTGTATAGGACCTATCAAAACAACTGGGTGGTTCAGATTTGTTTTAATTCAGTATTTTAATTTGTCAACTATTCTGTCATTTCTAGCAAAATCAGGAGAGTTAATGAAAGGAAATAAAATCCGAGGCAACTTTTAAAAAAAAGGGCAAATTACCCTTAGGAAAAGTAAAAAAAAAAAAAAAAAAAAGTAATTTACTTATAAAATTTTACCTACTATTCCTATAGTTAATTTTTAAAAATAAACTCTTATTGGTTATTTCACTGAAAATGTTGAGAATTACGTGTTTATCTTCTCTTACACAGACTGTATGATTACAACAGGAGTGGAATCTGACATATCAAGAGATACATCTCTTTTTTTCTCATTAGAAAATTCCCAGAAGCCAACCACTACCCAGTCTTTTGTTTCTTTAAGTTTATCCCTAAATTATGTTCATTAAACTAAGAGTCAGCCATTTTTTTCAATTCTTTCTCACAAGTAAAGCATATACCCACACTTGCCAACCCTTATGTTTTTTTAAGAACTCTATTTGCAGATTAAATTATCTTATATATAAAAAATCCTAAGGAATCTACTAAAAAACTATTAGAATAAATTCAGTAAGTTTGTTAGATTCAAAATCAGTATGCAAAAACCAATAGTGTTTGTAATGAACAATCAAAAATTGAAATAAAAAACTCAATTCCATTTATAATAGAATCCCCCCAAAAAGACACTACTCAGGAATAAACTTAATAAAAAAAGTACAAGACTTACACTCTGAAAATTACGAGACACCATTGAAAGAAATTACAAAAGATCTAAGTAAATAGAAAAACATCCCATGTTCATGAACCAGAAGACTCAGTATGGTTAAGATGGCAAGTCTCCAAATTGATCTATGGACTCAATGCCATATGTATCAGGATCCCAGCTGAATCGCAAAAACTGACAAGCTGACTCTAAAATTTATATAGAGTTGCAAAGGACCAAGAAGAGCCAAAATATGAAGAATAAATAGAAGGACTCACACTTCCCAATTCAAAACTTAGTACAAAGCAAGACATATAGATCCATGGAACAGAACTGAGGGTCTAGGAATAAACTCATCTGCCTATGGTCAACTGATTTTCAGCAAAGGTGAAATCATTCAATGCAAAAATAATAGTCTTTTCAACAAATGGTACTGGGACAGTTGGACAGTTGTCACAAGCAAAAGAATCAAGTTAAAACCCTTCCTCACACCACATACAAAAATTATCTCAAAATGAATCAAAGATCTAATTATAAGAACTAAAACTATAAAACTCCTAGAAGAAAACACATCGGGGTAAATGTTCATGACTTGAGGTTTGGAAATGGATTCTTAGATATGACACCAAAAGCATGAGAAAGACAAAAGATAAAATATATAAATGTGGCCTCATCAAAATGAAAAACTTTTGTGTCCTAAAGGGCACTAGTAATATAGTAACACTATTAAGAAAAGACAACTGGGGTGTCTGGGGTGGCTTAGTTAAGTGTCTGACTCTTGATTTCAGCTCAGGTTATGATCTCAGGGTCGAGAGATTGAGCCCCGTGTCAGACTCCACACTCAGGGTGGAGTGTATTTGAGATTTTCTGATTCTCTCTCTCCCTCTCTCTCTGCCCTTCCCCCTGGCTCTTTCTCTCAAATAAACAAATCTTAAAAAAAAAAAGAATACAACTGATAGAATGGGAGAAAATAATTGGAAATCATCTATGTCATAAAGGATTTCTATCTAGAATATACAAAAAACTCATACAACTCAATAACAGAAGGACAAATAACCCAATTAAAAACCTAGCAAAGGATCTGAATAGGCATTCTTTCAAAAGAGAAAAGACATACAATCAATAAGCTCTTATTATCACACTGTAATTACAACTGTTTGCTTACACACTTATCTTCTAATATTGTAGCTAGTTTTCTGAAGACGGAATACATATGTTATTCATCTTTAATTACCTGATGTCAGGCTCTGGACTTGGCATATAGCAGGGACTCAAAATGTTGCATGTATCTGCATTTGAGACTTATATTTGGGATAGTGCTAAAGATAAGGATAGAATTAAACAAATACTTTGTAGAGATAAGATTACAAATCTTAAAGAAGAATATAAAGCAATAAAAATAAACAGCAAGCACCTATATATAGTGCTTATTATATGCTAAGCACCGTTTAAAATGCTTTACATTAGGGGTGCCTGGGTGGCTCAGTCGTTAAGCGTCTGCCTTCGGCTCAGGGCATGATCCCAGCTTTCTGGGATCGAGCCCCACATCAGGCTCCTCTGCTGGGAGCCTGCTTCTTCCTCTCCCACTCCCCCTGCTTGTGTTCCCTCTCTCACTGGCTGTCTCTATCTCTATCAAATAAATTAATAAAATCTTAAAAAAAAATAAAATAAAATGCTTTACATTAATTCAATTTTTGAAATTCCAGGTAAAATAATTGATTACAAATAAAATGCTACGATTCAGATCAGCTGAGAAGCTCAGAGAAGGCAAAAATCATTATGTAGTGAAACCCATCAGATAAAATTTTGTGGGGGAAGACTGGATAGCAGAAGAGCATGCACAGGTCAACAGCATGTACAAATGGAGAGGAAAAAAGGGAAGGATGTGGCATATGTGCAAGATAATAAAGAGGACTGGTTTGACTAAAAAAAGGTGTTTAGATAAAGATGAGGAACAGCAAAGATTATAATAAGAATTTTTTTTTAAAGATTTTATTTATTTATTTGACAGAGAGAGAGACAGCCAGCAAGAGAGGGAACACAAGCAGGGGGAGTGGGAGAGGAAGAAGCAGGCTTCCAGCAGAGGAGCCTGATGTGGGGCTCGATCCCAGAACGCTGGGATCACGCCCTGGGCCGAAGGCAGACGCTTAACGACTGAGCCACCCAGGCACCCCATAATAAGAATTTGTACATGCTTTCATAAGCAAACTGGTATAAGTTCCTTATACCAAGAAGAAATAGCAAGGAAATTCAACCAGTTCAAGTGAAGCAGAAAAACAAATTCATAATATTAACTACTTCAGGATGACAGTTGTAAGGTGTGAAGTAAGATGTGAAATCAGAGTTCTGACAATGGGAATGAAGAAGGCCTACACCTAAGAGTTATTCTGAATCAAGAACCTGATAAACAGAATGTGGTGAATAGAAAAACAAGAAATCAATTGTACTTCTTGAGGTTTCAAGAATTCTAAATAAAATACAGGGAGGAAACATCCAGTGAATACCCCATCCTACCCCCAAAGAAAAAAGGGATAATGTAAATTATAGGGGAAGAATGGTGAATACTGAACTTGGAATACAGATATAGAACTCTAAGAAGCAAAGCAGATGAACTTTCTAAGGGCAAAAGAGAATAGTGATTAGGATACTTATCAGAATTATCTGAAGGCCAAACAAACTACAGTTTACTACATTTCTCCTTCCCTCACCCAGCCTGAGAAAAAGAAAGTAGGGGGCAACAGCTATAGACTAAGAGACTAACAATAAAGTATGTTCTGTGGACCCTAATGTGTCCTATTTTGAACAATGACTGTAAAGAAACATCTCTGCAACAACCGGGGAAAAATCTTAATAGGTTAGGGTATTTAGATGATTAGAAATTACTGTTATGCTTTAAACCCTGTGGTACTTATAAATGATTCAATAAATTCATAAATCTATTTTAAACCATTTAGGGAAAAGTCCGTGAACAAAGCAACCTGAGTTAAGAGCATTATTTTTAACTCAGATAATACGTTTTATGGTTGGAGGGAATGAGAACTTAGATGAATAAATTAGGGTTTGAAAAGTAGTAATCAGAGTATTTTTAAACATAATATATCTCAAAATAAAGGTTTAAATGTATGCAAGGAGAATCCAGAATATACTAGTACTTCTTTATCTTTATTTTTGCTCTCACTAAATCAGAAGCAATAAAATCCCTCAACTTCCTCTTCCCCCAACAACTGAGTGTGCTACTACTGTTCCCTTTTGCATGGTTCGATGATATCCAGCTTGGCGTTCCTTTATTAGTGTAACTTAAGCTCACTAATCAGTTAGGGTAATACTTACACTGGTTACTCGGCGGTAGATCTGAGCAGCATTTTGGCATTCTGAGTAAGGGTATTCAGATGTGGCCATCTCAAGCATGCACATCCCAAAAGCATAAACGTCAACAGATTCATCGTATTTTTCCTCATACATCTCAGGGGCCATGAACTCTGGGGTACCTTAAATTAAAAGAACAATTCAGACTCAATGTGAGCAGAGGCTACAGATGTTACTCATCTGGAGGAGAATCAGAGGAGCTGACCTGTGAGACAGAAGAAAGTAGGAGGGGGGAAGAAAAGAGAAGAGAAGAGTGGTGGGGGCAGAGAAGAGGAAGAAAATCTTAGCCTCTTCCACCAAATATCTTATAGAACTTTTGCATGGCCTTCATAAAAGAAACTAGAATGGGATCAAGTGTCTTTATTTACTGTTTCAAATCGATTACTGTTATACAATGTCAAAATAGAGACTTGGATAAGAGAAAAACTGATATAACTCCTAATGAAAACAAATGGAAGGATAACTAAGAGACCAGCAAGAAATAAAGAGGATATAATGGCATCCACCAATAAGGCAGGACAGGTTAAAAAAGATCAAAATACTTGTCTGCCCCCTACTGTATGGTAGCTGTAAGGTTATATAATATTTATAGCTAGTCTTTAGCCATTAACATTCCACCTGATCAGTTTCACTTTTAAGGAGGCCTTGCAGTGAAAAATCCAACATTCAATATGTTTTTTAAAAGAAAAAAATAAAGTTTATTTGTCTACAAAGGCCACTCACCAGAGCCCCTTTCTTCACATACTTACCGTACCACCTGCAGTACACAAATAAGCCTACTGCAGATAACAAGAAATACAATGAAGGACACCTTACAGATCTTACAGACAAAAAACAAATACACACAAATGGAGAACTCAAATATAGACTGAGTTATGAGCATAGCATATGTGATCCCACAGACCATGTTTTCCAATGTTTCCAAAGAAATTAAGTTTGGATCCCTCAAACTGTAGACATTTCTAAAGAATAGGCTTACATACTATGATTTAAACAAAAAAAGGGGGGGGGGAACCTCCCTTGGGTTAGAGATTTTTAAGAAGCCAAAGACAATCAAAGAAATGTTTCCTTTTCCTGTAAGGAAGGCAAAAAGGAAATTCAGCTTTAAATAACTCTTCTCCAATTCTTCTTGTTAATCTATTGTAAGAAAATTTTAAAATAGCATTCCAAATCCAAGTCACATAATATTCTATGGAGGACACTATTTTATAAGAATGTACAAATTACTGGGGGTTCTATGGTTTTCTCTTAATATGTAAAATTCTAGCCCACTTAAAAATTAATGGTTTCCTTGCTGTCACCACCTTTGGGGGGAGAATAGAGTATCTGTAAAGATTTCAAGTTTTCAAGGTGTCACATCCTTTTCAGAGAGTGAAAGCCTATCAAAATAATAAGCATTAAATTATTTTTCCAGCTGCAACTCTCTAACATATATTTGAAAGTCTGAAAGGACAGCCATGTTTTTTTAGATCAGTGATTCTCAACAAGGGGGTGACTTTGTTACCCAGGGACATTAGTCCAGAGACATTTTTGGTTGTAACAACCGTGGGGGAGCTGGAAAGGGTATGTGCTCCTGGCATCTAAATAATCTTATAATGCACAAGAAAGCCCTTACAACAAAGAACTATCCAACCTCAAATGTCAAATAATACTAGGGTTGAAAAGCTCTGTTTCAGATATATCTTCTGAAAAGTAGGAGTAAGAAAAGTTAAAACCAAGTTCTTGGAATAAATTCATTTTCACATTTTAAAATGAAGTCTTAACAGGTAGTTACTTTTGAACGCATATATATCTAACACTTTTTATAAATTCAATTTCTTTTATAAGAAAGTAACTCTATATGCATTATATAAATAAGTACATAATACTACATATCAACAGAATGACCCAATAAGATTGATAGTTACATAAGGTTTTGTCAACAAAGTTCACCTTACTTCTCTTCATGTAACTTTACAAAACATTGTTAGTCTTCCAGATGATTCTAGAAGCATACAGAGAACTCCACATCTCATAAGCAAAACTGATCACTTCCTGAGTTCAAGCTAGAAATTTCTGAAGGCTTATTTCACGTAATAAAAGCTCTGACAGGGTCAGGTTTCTAAATAAAAGGAATATCAGAAAACCAGTTAGGATGCAAGGTACACCTGAAACATACCTATCACACTCTTGGCAAAAGAAGCCCGCTTCAGGGTTGCCAGACCTAGGTCTCCAATCTTGACTGAGCCTGTAGGGCCAGTGATAAAGATGTTGTCACACTTAAGATCTCGGTGAATAATAGGTGGAGTCCGAGTATGAAGAAACTGAAGTCCTTTAAGGATCTGACGGCACCAGCTTCTTAGAACTTTGATCTTCATCACCTTAAACCTTTTCAGGTACCTAGAAAAGGCAAAGTACACCAAACAGGTTATCAATGATATGAGTTTACTGCTTTGAAGAATTCCATTAAATTCTAGCATATCTGAGATGAGAATATCAAATTTACAATATTAAGATTCAGTAACCTTAAAAGTTAGTGATACTTTTAGCAAGGTTAAGGGGGAAAGGTTAACAAGTGGTTGGTACATGAATTCTAATAACAAAGCACAAAAAAGGAATTCCTTAAAATTGGGTCACTACTAAAATAATTTAGAAGTTAAGAGACAGAAAAATAAACAACAAAAATAAAAATAAAAAATAAAAAGGGGTGGAGTCTGACTTCTGGTAAATGGTGCAGTAATTCTTACTGGACACAGATGTCATTATAAACTGTAGTAAAAAATATAAAAACAACTACTTGAGAGCAATCAAAATTAGGCATAAATTGGAAGGGAGTTCACATGAGGCAAAAAAGAAAGTACTGCTTGTGTTTCCTATTTTCTAAATCTTTTCACAGTTGAGGGAAGACTCCAGCCTGAATGTGCAGATCAGCTCAATTCTAAATAGAAGCCTGTAGCCTTATTAGCTGGGAAATAGGAAGACAGAGTTCAAGATGACCACAGCAGCTAGAACGGTGCTGTACAAAAGAACTTTCTATAATGATAGTCTGTTCAATATAGTATTCACTAGGCAAATATATTTTAAAATTTAAAATTCCATTTTTCAGCTACACTAGCCACAGTTTAAGTCTTCAACAGCCACATGTATCAAGTGGCTACCATTTTGGATAGTACAGATTATAAAATATTTCCATCAGCACAGAGAGTTCCAGTGGACAGCAGAGATCTAGAAAGTAAAGGAGGGAAATCCCAAAAGGCTGGCATAGAAGGGGAGGCCCAAATCCTGAATATTCATTCTGCCCAAATCTCTGGTTGACCTCTGAAATACATATTATGCAGATTCCAAGCAGCCCAACTAATGCTAAAAGAATGGAACAGAGATTTCTGATGTAACCCACTGCAGGAAAGATAGTTTGTGGACTGGCTTCAGATGAACATTTTATCTGAAAATATTCAGAAGTATGAAGGTATAAAAAATTACATTTGCCTCTTAAGTATCTTTAAAATACACATGCCTAATTAAAGAACAATTAATAATTTTGTTTTAGGGAGTCTATAGAATACATAAATGTAACATATATAAAAACTGTAGCACAAAGACAAGTATCAGGGACAACAGAAACTTTTATCTGCGCAAGGTTCCTTTACATGAAATTGAACAGTATCAACCCAAAGTTTATTGTGAAAAGTTAAATATATAAACACAATCTCCAAAGCAACTGCTTTAAAAAAAACAACAAAACAACACAAGGTTTCAACTAAAAAGGTAATACAGGAACTAAAATGAAATTCTACTTCATTTGGATAAGGTAATTAAAAGAAAACTAATGGTGAAAGTTGGTTTTATGGTTTAAAAAAATACGGGGGGGCGCCTGGGTGGCACAGCGGTTAAGCGTCTGCCTTCGGCTCAGGGCGTGATCCCGGCATTATGGGATCGAGCCCCACATCAGGCTTTTCCGCTATGAGCCTGCTTCTTCCTCTCCCACTCCCCCTGCTTGTGTTCCCTCTCTCTCTGGCTGTCTCTATCTCTGTCAAATAAATAAAATCTTTAAAAAAATAAATAAATAAATAAAAAATAAAAAAAAAAATAAAAAATACGGAAACATATTACCTCTGAAGGGTGAGGGAAGGGATGCCTAGGAAGAGCCATAAGGGCATTTACTAAGATAATAAAAATGTTCTATAGCTTAATAGAATTTTGATTACATGAGTGAATGCCTTTGTCAAAACTCATAGAATGATACCATTACGATTAATTACACTTTTCACTGTATTTAAATCTTACTGTAAGGAAAAACAAAGCATATAAATATTAGAACTTTAATAAAATGAGCACTTAAGTATTTAATGTGAAGCATATTGATGTCTACAACTTACCTTGGAATAAAGAAAATTAAGAAAGATAGGGAAATGATTAGATGGACATATGTAGTAAAGTAAATGCAGCAAAGTTAATAGAACCTAGGCAGTGAATATGTGTGTGTTCACTGTGTAGTTCTTTCAACTTGTCTTATAATTGAAAAATTCTAGAAGAAAATTCTGGGAAAAAGCTGAGTCTAGCTTGTATTTCTTTCACATTTATAAAATGATCAAGTACATAAAATATAATAGATAACTATATATTAACCTCGTATCTTATAATATCATTAAATTTGTTCAGAATCACTGGATTTTCTATGTGAACAATTACATAACCTGCAAACAAGGGCAGTGATATTTCTTCCTTTCCAATCTTTATGCCTTTTACTAGTTTTCCCTGTGTTTATGCCTTATTGCAATGGGTGGCCCTCTGAAATAGTGAATGTAAATAGTTAAAACAAGCATACTTTCTTTGTTCCTAATCTCAGGGGCAATGGTTAAGTTTGACATATTAGTTATAGGTTGGTTGATGTTGTTATCTATCAGCTGGAGGAAGTTCCCTACTATTCCTAGTATGGCTAAAAGTTTATAGCCATGAATAGATATTGAATTGTCAAATACTTTTTGACATATTTTGAAATGATCATATGGCTTTTCTCCTTTATTCTGTTAATGTAATGAATAACATTGATTCATTCAATGTTAAACCAATTTTGTGATCCTGGGATAAACGCTCTCTGGTATTGATATATTGTAATTGCTGGATCCAATCTGCTATTATTTTGTAAAGGATTTTTGCATCAATATTCATGAAGGACATTTTCTTTAAAAATTTCTTTTTCTATAATATTTTAGGTTTTGGTATTAGTGTTATGCTGGCTTCATAAAATGAGTTAGATACTAATTGTTCCACCTCTATTTTTTGAGAAAATTCAACACAGAGGATTTTCCTATTTTTTATTAAGATAAAATATACATAAAATTTACCATTTTAAAGTGATACTAAGTAATCCATACTGTTATGAAATCATCACACCAACTATTTCCAAAACTCTTTTTCATCTTGAAAAACTGAAACTTCATACCCATTAAACAATAACTCCCCAAAACCACCCCCCATTGGATTCTGGCAACCACCATTCTACTTTCTGTTTCTATGAATCGACCGTTCTAGGTACCTAATAGAAAGTGAAATCAAGCAGTATTGGTATGTGACTTTTTGTGACTGGCCTATTTCACTTTGCATAATGTCCTCAAGGTTCACTCTTATTACAGCACGTGTTAGAATTTCCTTGTCATTTACAGATGAAAAATATTCCACTGGGTGTAGACAGACAGACACACACACACACATTTTGCTTATCCATTCTTTCCTTGATGGACATCTGGGCTGCTTCTACCTTTTAGCTATTGTAAATAATGCAACTATAAATATGGTTATATTACAAATATCTCTTCAAGACCCTGCTTTCAATTCTTTTGGGTATGAACCCATAAGTGGAAATGTTGTGTCATATGGTAATTGAGATATATAACTGATATATAACATTATATTTGTCTCAGATATACAACATAATGATTCAAAATGATCTGCATATATTGCAAAATGATCACCACAACAAATCTAGTTAATATCTATCACCACCCAGTTATAGGATTTTCTTCTTGTGATGAGAACTTTTAAAATCTACTCTTAGCAACTTTAAAACATATAGTACAGGGGCGCCTGGGTGGCACAGTGGTTAAGCGTCTGCCTTCAGCTCAGGGCGTGATCCTGGCGTTCTGGGATCGAGCCCCACATCAGGCTCCTCCGCTATGAGCCTGCCTCTTCCTCTCTCACTCCCCCTGCTTGTGTTCCCTCTCTCGCTGGCTGTCTCTCTCTGTCAAATAAATAAATAAAATCTTAAAAAAAAAACAAACATATAGTACAGCATTACTAACTATAGTCACCATGCTGTACATTACATCCCCAGGACTTACTTATTTTATAACTAAAAGTTTGTACCTTTTTTTTTTTTTAAGATTTTATTTATTTGACAGAGAGAGAGAGACACAGCGAGAAAGGGAACACAAGCAGGGGGAGTGGGGGAGGGAAAAGCAGGCTTCCCACTGAGCAGGGAGCCCAATGCGGGGCTCAATCCCAAGACCCTGGGATCATGACCTGAGCTAAAGGCAGATGTTTAATGACTGAGCCACCCAAGCGCCCCAAAAGGTCGCACCTTTTGACCACTGCCACCATTACACACACTCCACCCTTGTGCCCCCAACTACAGCAATCACCAATCTGTTCTCTGTATTTATGAGTTCAGTTTTTTTCTTGTTGTTGGGTGTGTCAAAATCCATCCACACTGTTACAAATGGCAAAATTTCCTTCCTGTGTGTATATATATATATATATATATATATATATATATATATATATATATATATATCTCACATCTTTATCCATTCCTGTTATATATAAAGCTGTAATGAACAGGGGGTACATATGTATCTCTTCAAATTAGTGTTTTCATTTTTTTCAGATAAACATCCAGAAGCCAAACTGCTGTACATTACAGTAGTTCTATTTTTAATTTTTTGAGGAACCCCATATAGTTTCCCACAATGGCTGCACGAATTTACATGTCCACCAACAGTACACGAGGGTTCCTTTTTCTTCACATCCCTGCCAACACTTGTTTTCCTTGTCTTTTTGATAACAGCCATTCTGACAGATGTGAGGAGGTATCTCATTGTGATTTTGGCTTATGTTTCCCTAATGACCAGTGATAGTGAGCATCCTTTTCATGTATTTGCTGGCCATTTGTATATCTTCTTGGAGAAATGTCTATCCAAGTCCTTTGCCCATTTTTGAATATGTTGTTTTGTTTTTAATGTTGTTGAGTTTTGGGAGTTCTCTATACATTGCAGATATTAATCCCTTTTAAGTTGTATGATTTGCAAATATTTTCTCCCATTCTGTGAATTGCCTTTTTACTCTATTAATAATATTTTTTTTTAAAGATTTTATTTATTTATTCAACAGAGAAAGATAGCAAGAGAGCGAACACAAGCACAGGGGAGGTGGAGAGGGAGAAGCAGGCAGGGATCAATCCCAGGACCCTGAGATCATAACCTGAGCCGAAGGCAGATGCTTAATGAATGAGCCACCCAGGTACCCCTAATAATATCTTTCAATGTCCAGAAGATTTTAATTTTCACAAAGTCCAATTTTAAACACACTGGATTTTAAAACCTTTGATATATGGCATACATATCAGACAATGCTAATAACTAAGTCACTTCTACTTTCTAGTAGAGAGTATTAAGTTTTCTTTTTATTGATGAAGACAGGGAGCCCGAAGTTATACAACTATTACAAGACAGAGATGGCAAGTGAATTCCTAAGCTTGAACTCCTGCTACCGCCTGACTGGCTACTCAATGTCCAATGTATACATTTAATTAAAAAATAAAATAAACATTTAAGATTATACATATACTTTGAGTCACATTTCATTTTTAGAAATCTATTTCTACAGAAATAAATAAGGACAAATATACATGATTACTGTAGCACTGTCTGAAAGGGGAGAATGTGGACAAAAAGAGATCCGATTTGCCCATATAACCACAAATGGGACATTTACAAACCCAGAAAAGCTAAATATGGTAAGAGTGAGAAGTGGTGCTAAAGATAGGGATATTAGTTAAGAATCACCATAACCAAACAAGAAAAGTATCATCAGAGAAGAAGACTGAATGACTAAGTAAATAAATAAATAAAGGGTCTAATACGGCATCTCTAAGTCCTTCATTATGGCTGACTCATGCCCAATCACCTTGAAGAAAAGCCTAGTAGTTGAAAAGTCCTGCCCTCATAATCATAGCTCCTATCAGCTTTTCAATGCTGAATTATTTAATATAAGTGACAACCAACTCATGGTTAAATAGGGTTAATTATGGTACTCATCCCACAAAATTGGAAGACTAAATGCTAAGAATAATGGCTGCCAAAATCCAGAGCACAGGAAATTTTAGCTCAAGAAATAGAGAATCAGTAAAAAATTATTAAAAAGACCCAAACAGAAGTCCTGTCACTGAAAAAATAACTGAAATGAAAAATTCACTAAAAGGTTTCAACAGCAGATAGAGCAAGCAGAAGCAGCTGCAAACCTGGAATTATGTAGTCTGAAGAGCAGGGAAAAAAAAGAAAGAAAACTCAATAGAGCATAACAGTCCTGTGAGATACCACCAAGCTAATCAACATATGCATAATGAGAGGCCCAAATAAGAAGGAAGAGAAAGAGTATTTGATAAAATAATGGTCACAAACTTTCTAAATTTGATAAAAGACATGAATCTACATTTCTGAGAAGCTCAACAAACTCCAAGAAGGATACATGCAAAGAGATTCAGATTGATATATTACATTCAAACTGTTGAAAACCAAAGATGAGGGAATCTTGAAAGCAAGAGAGAAGCAACTCATCATAATCAAGAGATCCTCAATAAGATTATCAGCAGAAACCATAGAGGCTAGGAGGCAGAGGAATGACATATTTAAAATGCTGAAGGGGGGGGAACCTGTCAACCAAGAATTTTATATCTAGTAAAAAATATCCTACAAAAATGAAGGCAAAATTTAAACACAGTCAGATAAACAAAAGCTGAGGGAGTCTGTTGTTAGTACACCTGTCCTACAAGAAAAGCTAAAGCAAGTCCTTGAGGCTGAAATGAAAGGACACTGGACAGTAACTTGAAGCCATAGGAAGAAATAAAATTTCTGGTAAAGGTAACTACATAGCTAAATATAAAAACCAGTATGAATGTATTTTTGGCCTGTAACTTCCCTGTTTATTTTCTACATGATTTAAAAGGCAAACACATAAATCAATAATTATCAATCTGTATTAATGGGAACACAATGTATAAAGATGAAATTTGCATCTTTGCAAAACCTACAAAAACACAAAAGAGGTACAAAGCTGTACAGGAACAAAGATTTTGAAGCTACTGAAGCTAAGCTGGTAACATTTCAAAATAGATTGCTAGACATTTATGGGTTAATTGTAATCCCTAAGGTAACCACTAAGAAAATATCCAAAAAATATGTACAAGGGAAACGAGAAGGGTATTAAAATGGTATATCACAAAAAAATAATAATAAAAAAATAAAAATTAAAAAAAGTAGTAATTAAGACAAGATACAAAAAAGATGTTAAAATATACAAAAAACAAATAGCAAAAGTGCTTCCTTATCACCAATTACTTCAAGGAGAAATGGATTAAATTTTCTAATCAAAGACAGAGATGGCTGAATGGAGATATGTATGATCCAACTACATGCTGTCTACAAGAGACTCACTTTAGATTCAAAGACCCATACAGGTTGAAAATGAAAGGACAGAAAAAGATATTCCATGCAAATAGTAACCAAAAGAGAACAAGGTGGCTATATTAATATCAGACAAACAGACTAAAAAACTGATACAAGAGATAAAGAATATATATTGATAAAAGGGTCAATTTATCAAGATTATAACAATTATAAACATATTACACATCAAACAGAGTTCCTAAATACATGAAGCAAATACAGACAGAATTGAGAGGAGGAATACACAGTTCTATAGTAATAGTTGGAGACTTAATAGTCCACTTTCAAAAATGAATAGCCTATCGAGACAGAAGCTCATTAAGGCAGTAGAGGATTTGAACAATACTATAAACCACCTAAACACAAGAGAAATATATGGAACATGACACCCAAAAACAGATGAATACCTATTCTTAAGAACACATGGATCATTCCCTCAAGAAACTTCCCAACAAAGAAAAGTCCAGGACTACATGGTTTCAATATTAAGTTCTACCAAACATTTAAAGGAAAAACACTAATCCTTCTCAAACTCTTCCAAAAAGTAGATAAGGAGGAAACACTTCGTAAGTTATTCATTTGCCCTGTCAGCAAAGACACCACAAGAAAACTATATATCAGTATCTCTTATGAATATAGATGCAAAAGTCATCAAGAAAACATTAGCTAACTGAATCCAACAGCACAGTAAAAGGATTATGCACCAAGTACAATTTATCCATGAAATTGAAGTATCCCTCAACAAGAGAAAATCAGTCAAGATAATACACATTAGTAAAACAAAGGTAAAAAAAAAAAAAAACCTCATGATCATCTCAATTGATGCAGAAAAAACATTAGATAAATTCCAATACCTTTCCATGATAAAAATACTCAAACCAGGAATAGCAGAGAATATATGATAAAGAACATTATGAAAAACCCAAACCTTACATCATACTAAATAATGAAACACCGAAAGCTTTCTAACATTAGGAATAAAACAAGAATAACCACTGTTATTCAACATTGTACTAGAAATTCTAGCCAAAGCAACTACGCAAGAAAAAGAAATAAAGTATACAAATTGGAAAGGAAGTAAAACTGTATTTGTAGATGCCAAGATCCTATACATAGAAAATACCAAAGAACACAAACACACACACACTCTCACAACTAGAGTTAATAAAACAATCAAAGTTGCAAGAGTGCAAGATCAAAATACACAAATTAGTTGTGTTCCATACACCAACAATTAACAACCTGAAAAGGAAATTAAGAAAACAATTCTATTTTGCAAAAGCATCCAAATGAATAAAATACATTGGAATAAACTTAACCAAGGAGGTGAAAGACCTAGAAACTAGAAAATACTGTTGGAAAATTAAAATGTAAAAACATCTTGTGTTGAAGGATTGGAAAACTTAATATAGTTAGATGGCAACACTACTCAAAGTGACCTACAGATTCAATGCATCTATAAATATATTTGATTCTATCTACAGATAAAATCAAAATTCTACCAGCCTTCCTGCAAAAATGGAAAACTACTTCTTAAATTCGCATGGAATTGTAAGGGCCTCAAATAGCCAAAACAATATATATTTTTTAAAAATTTTTATTTATTTATTTGACAGAGAGAGAGAAAGCGAGCACAAGCAGGGGAAGCAGAAGAGGGAGAAGCAGGCTCTCGGCTGAACAGAGAGCCCGATGTGGGACTTGATCCCAGGACCCTGGGATCATGACCTGAGCTGAAGGTAGACCCTTAACCAACAGAGCCACCCAGGCGCCCCTAGCCAAAACAATATTGAAAAAGAAGAACAAATTGGAGAACTCACAAGTCCCAATTTGAAAACATATTACAAAGCTACAGTAATCAAACCAGTGTGGTACTGGCTACCGACAGTTATACAGACCAACAGCATGGTATCAAGACTCCAGAAATAAACTCATACATCTATGGTTAAATGATTTTGACAGGAGTACTAAGACTATTCAATAGGGATAGAATAGTCTCTTCAACAAATAGTGCTGGGTAACTGGACATCCTGTGCAATAGAATGAAATTGGGTCCCACACCTCACACATACACAAAAGTTTACTCAAAATGAAACAAATGTAAATGTAAGAGACAAACCTGTAGAAGTTTTAGAAGAAAATTTAGGGGTAAATCTGCACGACCTTGGTTTTGGCAATAGATTCTTAGATATAACGCCAAAAGTACATGCAACAACAACAAATAAAACAAGTAAATTGGACTTCATCAACATTAAAAACTTCGTACATCACACGACATTATCAAGGAGGTAAAAAGACAACCTATAGAATGGAAGACAGTATTTGCAAATCATGTATCTGAGAAAGGCTTTCAGAATACATAAAGAACTCTTACAACTCAACAATAAATTTAAAAAATTAAAAATGGGCAAAGGACTTAAATAGAGATTTGTCCAAAGACATGATGGAACAGACATTTCTCCAAAGATAGATAAATGGCAAACATGCACATGACAAGATGCTCAATCTCTTTAGTCACTAAGAAAATGCAAATCAAAACCACAATACCATGTCACACTTGGTAGGATGGTTATGAAAATAATAAACAAGGGTTGGTAAGGATGTGGAGAAACCGAAACTCTTCTACATTGTTGGTGGGAATGGAAAATGGCTGTCACTGTGGAAAAGAGTTTGGTGGTTCTTCAAAGAGTTAAACATAGAATTACCATGACTTAGCAATTCCACTTATAGGCATACATCCAAAAGAAATAAAATATATACTCAAAAATTAATACACAAATATTTATAGCAGGACTATTAATGAGAGCTGAAAGTTGGGAAAAAATCAAATGTCTATAAATGAATGAATGGATAAACAAATTGTGGTATATCTATGAAACAAAATATTATGTAGTCATAAAAAGGAACGAAGTACTAATACGTGCAACATCATGAACATTGAAAACATTTAGCTAAGTGAAAGCCAAACACAAAAGGCCCCGTTATTTTGACTCCATTCATATGAAATATCCGGATCAGATAAAACCAGAGACAAAAAGCAGTTAGTGGTTGCCAAGGGCTGGGATAAGGAGGAAATGGGGAGTTATTTAATGGGTTTCAATTTTGCAGGACTGAAGAGTGCTGAAGAATGGTTGCACAGCAATGTGAATGTACTTAACATTACTGAATTGCACACTTAAAAATGATTAAGATGACAAATTTTATGCTGTATGCTTTTTTTAAGATTTTATTTGAGAGAGAGAGACAGCATGAGTTGGGGGGAGGGGTGGAGGGAGAGGGAGAAGCAGACTCCCTACTGAGCAGGGAGCCAGACGGGCTCAATCCCAGGACCCCAGGATCATGACCTGAGCCGAAGGCAGACGCTTAACCGACTGAGCCGCCCAGCCGCCCCCTTAAGCAAATACATTTAAAACAAAACCGTGTTCTCATATAGTTATATATGACTTTTATACAGCCATTAAAGCATGTCCTCTCGGTGCCTGCCACTCCCCCTGCTTGTGTTCTGTCAAATAAATTTTTTAAATTAAAAAAAAAATCTATTTGCTTAGGACTAGATACACATCCTCAAGTCTTTCCGCATTCTCTTGATTCTTTCCTTCTAGAATGATAATTAGATCTAATGTCTTCTCCCTCCATGTCTCATGTTCTTCTTGCTTTCTGATCTTCATATTTATTCTTTTCAGTTAAATTTAGTCTGCTGTTTAACCTAATCAATGAAGTTTTAATTTTAAGGATTTATTCTTATTTCTAAAAGTTCTTTGGATCTTTTCTAATTACATCTGAACTATTTTTCTTTTTTTTAAGTAATCCCTACACCCAGCATGGGGCTAGAACTCATGATCCTGAGATCAAGAGTTGTGTGCTCCACCGAGCAACAATTTCACAGAGGCTTAGCCTATTATGTTACCCAAAGTCTCTCAATAAACTTTTTAAAACAAATAAACTGTCATAGGGTACTCTCCTAGGGTATGCCTTACAGATTACTGACAGCCCACTAAAGTATCCGAACTGGTGAAAAGAATCTCTAGGTACAGATACACATACAACTACTACCGCACAATTTTCCTTAATTCATTCAAATACTTATTAAATTTCAGGCACAGTGCTAGGGAGCACACAATCTAGTGGAAGAAAAAGACATATAACAAGCAACTTGGACGACGAGGATAAAGGTGTTGCCATAAATATTAGAGAAGCTGGGTGGGGAAACTAGAATTTGCAGAAGGGAAATAATCTGTTGGCTTTTCAATGTGTTAATCTTGAGCATCCAAAAGCACATGCAAGTCCTTACATCCAGGAGATACAAAACTGTTTCAAAGATCTGGGATGAATTAGCTCAGTAGTATTAACTAAAGAAAGTAGTAAGGAATGAATACATACTAAAGAGACAATTTTTTAAAAGTCAAATTCCTCCACAATAAAAAATTTAAGCCATATAATTTATACCACATTTGACCCTTGATCAATACAGGTTTGAACTGTGTGGGTTTACTTACATGCAGACTTTTTACAGTATAGTACTGTAAATGTATTTGCTCATAATTTTATTTTCTCTAGCTTACTTTATTATAATACAGTATATCATACATATAATATACAAATATGTATTAACTGACCGTTTATGTTATCAGTAAGGCTTCCAGTCAACAGTAGGCTACTAAGTAATTAAGTTTGAGGGATTCAAAAGTTATACTCAGATTTTCAGCTACATGGAGGTTCAATGCCCCAACCCTCACGTTGTTCAAGGGTCAACTGTAGTTTCCACTCTGAGTACAGGTAATCTGAGAGATCAGGAATTCCACAGGCAAACTCTCATTCTTACTTTAAAACTCTTTTAGGGAAAGGGAATTCCTTGTTGGGAATTGTTCAAATGGAGAACAAGAAATTTCTGCATTTGACCTGTTTTCCTGAAAGAAATGTTAAGTCTAGCTATTTCGGCTTTAATTTCTAATACTATGGCAAATGGATTTATCTAGTAATTAACTGTCACAGTATAATTTGAATTTGACATAACAGTTGCATAGATGCAGCACAAACTGTCCAATACAAGGTGATATAGTAAATGGAGAAAACTTCTCAATAAGCTTCAACCTTCTTTTAACCACTAGAGGGCTACATTGTCATATGATTTCATGATCTCTTAGCCGCTCAATTTTAGAACAGCAAATCAACATGATTTAAAATAACTAGGTTTATTCTGTAATAACTTATTTTAATATTACCATTAAATAATTATAAAATCACTTTATACACCAAAGGACTTAGTGTGCAGGAAAATGTGCTACCAAGAGTTGGAGGGACTGTTCCTTCCTTGGTACACCGGGCAACAAAAGCAGGACTGATAAAATATGACAGGAGACAATTCAAGTTCTTTCATACTTCTTGGTCAATTTTTATAATATTGATAGACTTACGTTTTAAGTGTTCCAGATGTCATAAGTTCAGTCACCAAAACAATGCACTTCTTTCCTTTTACTGTGGACTCCCAGGAATCATAGAATCGAACAATATTGGGATGCTGAAGGCCCTTTAACATTTCAGCCTCTTCTTTAAATCTCTGTCTCTCAGACTTTGTTAATTTTCGATCCTAAAATCAAGAACCAAAACAGAATGTGGTTTAAAATAACAGAAAACCAAGTCACACAGTCAAATTTAAATGCTATTAAGAGTACACTTACCTTGATGAGCCCTGAGAAATGTACAGAATTGTTGAATCATACTGCACATCTGAAACTAATATAGCACTATATGCTAATTATACTTAAAAAAATAAAATAGTTCAGGGGCGCCTGGGTGGCACAGCGGTTAAGCGTCTGCCTTCGGCTCAGGGCGTGATCCCAGCGTTACGGGATCGAGCCCCACGTCAGGCTCCTCCACTATGAGCCTGCTTCTTCCTCTCCCACTCCCCCTGCTTGTGTTCCCTCTCTCGGTGGCTGTCTCTATCTCTGTCAAATAAATAAATAAAATCTTTAAAAAAAAAAATAAATAAAAAATAAAAATAAAAAAAAATAAAAATAAAAAAATAAAATAGTTCAAATACAAAAAAACCCCACAAAAATAAGTTGAAATGCCAAACATGTACTAAATCATAATGATCAATAATGTTTAAAACAGGAATGCTTTAACATTAAAGTTACTAATAACTAATAATTTCTTCAGCCTTTCATGAGTGTGAGAACAGGCTAAAGTATATTTAAGAAAACTGGATTATAATGTCATGCTTGAGATTATTTCAGTGTCTTTATGTTAATATGTTACTCAGATACCGTATCATTTTGTGGATACAGTTAACTTACCACTTCTAAAATATGTTATTTTATGCGATATATGCAATTTAACAACATGGAACAAGTATGAGATTTTTGGAGACAAAAAGATCTAAATATAAATTCTAGTTCTGTCTTTGCTTTGATTAGAATTTTCTTTATGAATATATTAATCTACTAGGTATACTTTCATCACGTTTAAAGCACCTGGCACTTCATAGATTAATTCACTTCTCTGAGATGAACTGGGGAAAAGCACTTAATTTGTTGATCTTCCCTTGACAAGGTCCCATATACACAAACTCCGAATTATTCTGTATATTAAAATTGAAACTGTCATGTTAATATTCTGTCAAATCATGCAATACATATTTTAACAAAAGATTCCAGGCATACAATAAAGTAATGTGTCCATTACATAGTTAAATAAACATTATAGACATAACTAAAAGCCTGTAACTATAACAAGATTGTCCTTCCCATCACTATTCCTTACACTTGAATATCCCATATAGGTTTTTACACTTTTTGTTAAAATGTTACAATTTCATAAAAAGATGTTATAGAGTATGTTTTCTTTGAAAGCTTGTTTTTTTCACTCAGTATTGTTTGAGATCACCTGTGATGATATACAAGGAGATACTGCAAGATATCTACCATATTATTCTAACTTGGCTTTTGTTCATCATCATTACACAGTTACCTGTTATCTAAATATATCACAATTTATATCATCTCCTATTGATTAATCTTTAGGCTATTCCCCCATTTTTGCAACTACAATATTGCAGTGGTGTTACAATATTAATCTCCTTGGACATACAATATTAATCTCCTCAGATATAAATACTTGGATAGGACACAGGTTCTCAACTTATTACAAACCTACAGTAATCAAAACAGTGTGTTACTGGCATTAAGGATAGATACGTAAATCAAAGGAATAACATTAGGAGTCCAGAAATAAGCCCATAAATCAATTACGAATATATATATCTGAAGAGTATTCAGTAATCCTTTTGATTTTTGTCACCAACAGCCCTAGATATTTTGATATAACAGTGGTTA
Source organism: Ursus maritimus (assembly GCF_017311325.1). Lineage (NCBI taxonomy): Eukaryota > Metazoa > Chordata > Mammalia > Carnivora > Ursidae > Ursus > Ursus maritimus. The sequence goes on from NW_024425119.1 coordinate 3,045,825, forward strand.
TAGATTATCTCAAAATATCATTTATATTAATCATTACTTTGAAATTGACAGTTATTAGATTTTCAGTTGACCTGATTAGTATACCCTAACAATGCATACTATATCACAAATTTTAAAATTTTTATAACTATATTTTAGTATAATTAGTTTTCACTATAGTCCTAAGTATTTTACTATATAGAGTTAAAACACTATTCTAGCCTTCAAAAGAGACGTGAAGCACAAAAAAATACTAAGAACATCTATTAGGATCATGTCTAGAATTACTGAATCATAAGAAATAGGCACCTTCAATTTTCTTTTTTTTTTTTTAAGATTTTATTTATTTGATACAGAGAGAGAGAGAGAGAGAGAGAGAGCGCGCACGCACAAGCAGGAGGAATGGGAGAGGGAGAAGCAGGCTCCCGACTGAGCAGGGAGCCTGATGCGGGGCTCAATCCCAGGACCCTGAGATGATGACCGGAGCTGAAGCCAGACACTCAACCAACTGAGCCACCTGGGCACCCCACACTTTGAATTTTCATAGCTATCGACAAATTGCTTTTCAAGGGGACTGTACCAATGTACTCTCTTAATAGCATTGTATGAAGGTTTCCATTGCTACACAGGGCCACCAGTATTATCAGACACTAACTTTTATCAAGGTGATGGGTGTAAACTCATATCCTGTTGTTTAATTTACATTTTTAGAGGCAAGAATGAGAAAAAGTTTTTGTTCTCTTTGCAGGCTACTTGAGATTTTTCTTCTGTGAGATGCCTAATCATATCATTTGTTGTTTTCCTTCTTTGTAGAAGTTCTCAATATACTCTAGATACAAATCCTTTATTAATTTTATGTTACAAATGTTTTCTCGATTTGTGGTTTGTATCTCCGCCTTGCTTATGATGTCTTTTGATTTTGATGTTTTTATTTCACTGTAGTTCAAATTAATCTTTTACTTTATGGGAGGTGGGCTTTATCTCTTCAGTAGTTCTTCCAGACACTGAGGCCATACCTTTTCTTTTCCTTTTAAAAATATAAACGTTTTGTTTGCCATACTTGGGAATTTACCCGTTGAGGAATTTATCTGGTTGGATAAAAGAAGGGTTGGCTGTTTTTTTCTATATCAACCAATAACCGAATACCATTTGATGAACAATCTATCCTTTCCATATAAGTGTAATTCTATTTCTGGATTCTATATTCTTTTTTTTTTTTTAAGATTTTACTTATTTACTTGACAGAGAGAGAGAGCGCGCATGCACGCACAAGCAGGGGGAGCAGCAGGCAGAGGGAGAGGGAGAAGCAGGCTCCCTGCTGAGCAAGAAGCCCAATGCAGGGCTCCATCCTAGCACCCTGGGATCATGACCTGAGCTGAAGGCAGACGCTTAACCAACTGAGCCACCCAGGCACCCCAAGGATTCTATATTCTATTGGAATGGTCTGTTCTGCACTAACACCACACTTTCTTAAGTATTATAGTTTTAAAATAATTCATTCTTGGTAGAACCACTTCCTGTAACACCTTCCTCAACTTTGTTTTCTAAATTATCTTGGTTATTATTTTTTCCAATAAAAAGATTTTTATTTTTATAATGTAGAAATTATAGCATAAGCCAACTAAAAGAGTCAGAATATTACCAAGAATTTTAATTAAAGGCATATAATTTGTAATGATATTGAGACTGTATAATTTGTTCAACTTTTCCCAAGCTGTATATATTAGTTTTAAAAAATTTATTGTAAATTTACATACCATTAAAAAATCACTATTCTCATCATCCATCTTATACATTATCTCCCCTAATACTTTAGGTCCCTCTTATCCTATTGCTCCTTAAGATAACATTATAATTGTTATTTAACAGTATATGCTTACTTATATACGCCCAGGTATCTTTTCGTTCACCCTTCCATTTTGCTCCTTATTCTCATTATCTGGGTTCATTTTTCTTCTTCTGTGAAATATATTTTTCAAAATTCTTTCAGTAAATATTCCATTAGTGGTATAATCCTAGGTTGTTTGAAATGTTTACTTCATCATCACTTTTGAATGATAGTTCAGATAGATGTTGAATTCCAGGCCGGCTTATTTTTCTTTAAGCATTTTCAAGATACTGTTTTGTGGTGTCTGGTGTCTACCGCAGCTGTCTGTATAAATGTCTTCCTTTGTAAATTTATCTGTATTTTCTCTCTAGTTGTTCTAAAGACTTTTTTTTTTATTGTGTTCTGCACTTTCAGTACCATGCACCTAGTTTTATGTATATATAATGGGGCTGATTGTGTTTCTAAGCCAAAAGTTTCAAGTATTTGTCTTCAAGTCAGGAGAATTCTCAATTACTATCTCTTTGAATATTGCCTCCTCCTATTTCCCTTTCTCTTTGTAAGATTTCTATGTGTTATGTGTGAGGGTGTATGTATGTGTGAGTGCGTACACCTGCACAACCTTACCCTATCCTTCCTATCTTCTCTCTCATTTTCCATTTCTTATACCTCTGGGCAATGTTCTTAGATCTACCTTCTTGTTCACTAAGTCTCTCTTGAGTCATTATATCTAAACTGCTTATTACCTCTTTTAAAATTTTTGCAATTAATCAAACTTTAAAGTCCAAAGGAGGAAGGGTCTGTGAAAGACATGTGGCCAGGTCTCAGTCCCTGCTCCAGAAATAAGAGATGAATGAACACAAACCAGATGAACACTTCCAACTGACCATACAAGTCTTGGAAGGGTAGGTATATAGGTGAGAGGGGCATATACTTGGACAACCACAAAGAAAATAAAACAATTGTCAGTCTGTCACCAAAAGTACCCACCAAAGAATTGATAAGAGGAACTCAGTCACCACTCCAGTCCCTACTCTCCTCACTAACATCATAAACAAAGCTAGGAGGGAAAAAAGAACAACAAAAAGGCTCAGCACTTAACTAATGGCTTCAGTGGGGAAGGAATTCTGCTGCCATTTCACCAGGCCCAGTGCCTAGGGAAAGGATTTGTCCCTCCCCGCTCAGTGGCAACCCTAACACATGGGTTTTGAATGAGACATGATAACTGACAGCTCATTTGCATAGAACCCCTCCAACCTCCCCCTATTCCCTGCTTCACGAACATGTAAGTTTTCCCAGCACCTTTCTTGGAATTTCCTCTGTTCCAGAGTCCTGCTCCATCTCCAAATCACCACTGCAAGCTTGGCTCCTCTCAAAGTTCCATAAAAGCCCCCTTTCACATCCCTTAATCACTTCTATTCCCACTCTCAACTAGAGTCTACAATCATCCACAAGTCATATACCCTCTCCACTGAGACTCAGATCCATGGCAGCAGAGCTATTTTGTCCTGGGTTATCCTCCTAAAATGTTCCTCTTCTGGAGAGAACAGACAGTGAAAAGATAAAGTCAAAATATCTAAAGGCTGATAACTGAGGAAAGTAGCACTTTTAGTTTTTAATCACAATGCATTTTCATTTCTTGAATCTCTTTTAGGTCTTTATTAAATCAGTCATTCACCACCCTCTTCCAACACTAACTTGACTCTTTTAAGATAACTTAAAGGCTCTATTCAATACTACTTTTATCTGAGTTACTGGGGCTTTAATTTTATCTACTATTTTGGATCCCTTGTGGTGGTTTGTTTCTTCATGTGATTTACAATACTGAATAAAATGGTCATCTTAAACTGTGATTTGTCTGTTGGAATATCCTCAGTTACAGGTGTATTCCTGTAGATGGTCTGGAGTTTGTTTAGGCCTAGTGCCCTAGGGATATTACTAGCCCTGGCCATTAACTCCATGCAATCAGTTCAAATTCCACGAAATCAGTTCAAAATCAAAATCACATGTGTGAATACAGGTCTTTGTTTATAAATTTTCAGGGTAAACTTTCCTTTCACCTGACCTGAAGAAGCTTGTCTTTTTCTGTCTTAGAAAGGGAATTTGGGGCACCTGGGTAGCTCAGATGGTTGAGCATCTGTCTTCGGCTCAGGTCATGATCTCCAGGTCCTGGAATCGAGCCCCATGTTGGGCTCCCAGCTCAGATGGGAATCTGCTTCTCCTTCTCCCTCTGCCTCTCCCCCTGTTTGTGCTGTCGTCTCTCTCTCTCTCTCTCTCTCAAATGAATAAATAAAATATTTTAAAAGGGGGGGGATTTTTCTCTAGTCTGTATTTTCATTAAAGGTGTAGCTCTCTTCAAGGAAAAACTTTATTGCATCTCAATTCCACTACCTGCTTGGGCTTAAGACTTCATCTATCATTAGATAAAAGGTAAAACCATGCCTCTTAGTTATTAACAAGATTGGCAACTGTCCCAGAAAAATCCTCACGTCAGTTCACAATTCTCCCACTCTGGTTTTTTGTTTGTTCTTAGTTTTTAGACCTTGGAGATTATCCTTACATTCGTATAAGCTTAGTTATGCTTAAAAGGATAGGTTTTTATTGTTCTTTTAATAAAAATTTTCTAAATATCTGGTGTTTTACAGTGGAAGTGAAAAAGTTTTCAGCTTGTTTAAAGGTTTTCCATTTATTGACCTACGATAGGGTTTCCTGATATACGGGTTGTTTTTTTTTTTTTTTTTTTTTTTTAAGATTTATTTATTTTAGGGGGAGAGGGAAGAGAGAGTCTTAAGCAGAAAGACTCCACATGGAATGTGGAGCCTGACAGGGGTCAGAACCTTGAGATCACCACCTGAGGCAAAACCAAGAGTCAGACACTTAACTGACTGCTCTGCCCAGGTGCCTCTCCCAATATACTTTAAAAAAATCTTATTTACCATACATTCATTCCTAAATGTTCCTCATTTAAGGAAAATTTATATAGAAAACAGAAGAAAGATCTAGATCACTGTTGACTCCCTTATACATTACTAAACCTTACTATAGTTGAATTACAAAAACTTATTTTAAAGAAATTGTGAAGCTAATCCAGTCTAAAAACAATTAAAAGACAGAAATCACATAAGCCAAATGAATTATGAGGTTCTACCTAAAATTTACAGACATTTATTTTTTATATTTTATTTTTTATTTTTAAAATATTTTATTTATTTGACAGAGAGACAGACAGTGAGAGAGGGAACACAAGAAGGGGGAGTGGGAGAGGGAGAAGCAGGCTTCCCGCCAAGCGGGCAGCCCGATGCACGGCTCGATTCCAGAACTCTGGGATCACGACCAAGCCAAAGGCAGATGCCTAACGACTGAGCCACCCAGGCGCCCCTATCTTCTATATTTTAATATATAGTCTGCCTTTCTTGATTGTCTTTTTTTTTTTTTTTTTTTTTTTTTTTAAGATTTAAAGAGAGCAAGGCGGGTAGGGGGGAGACATGGGGATAAGGGGAGAGAAATTCCAAGCAGACTCGGAGCTGAGCACAGGAGCCCCCTGGGGGCTCGATCTCACAACCATTAGATCATGACCGGAGCTGAAACCAAGGGTCGGGGCTCAACCAACTGCACCACCCAGGAGCTCCCTTGATGAGTATTCTCATCTTCTGTAGCATGCAACATTCATTTTAGTTTTTAGCAATTATTGCACATCTTCATAAATGTTTGCTTAATTTTGACAAATACTTGGGTAACCTGTATCAGACAACTAGATATAATGAACATCAGAAATAAAGTTCCTGCTATCCTAGACTTTACAGTGTAAGAGGCAGAGGCATTAATCTTATTAAGAATGATGAGAAAAAAACTGGGTATCTGAGAGTGTATCACAAAACACCCAATTCTGCATACATGATTGTGTACAAGCTAGAATTAACCATGTAAGAAAAGAAGAACCCATATCAGCAGGATACTCTAAGGATTAAATGAGATCATGGGCATGAAAGTACCCACGGTTCTGGTCACATAATACTTGAAATGCTTAAGACCACAAGAATCTGTAAAAAGTGCTAAAGGTAAACATGGAAATGCAGGATACAGATCGGGGTTGAGGAGATTCAAACTTTAATAACAGTGAACTTTGAAACTTGAACTTGCTTTATTTAAATTTTATTCACCCATAGTTTAGAACTGCTAGGAAATACATCACTTACAGTAGACCGTTGTAGCTGAAACCTGGAATATACATTAAACAGGGTAAGGGAGAACACTGCTGTAGAGTAAGAGCTTAAATAGAAATTATGTAAATATAACCACTGTTGTAAAAATAGGAAGTTAATTTTAAGCCTGAATAATTCTCTGCATAGGGCTTTCACAAAATCTTTAGTTTAAAAGACATACTGACCCTTCAATTGTGAAGTGTTTTCTCTCGAGTGATATGTAATTTTAAACAGAAATGATTACTAGATGTGAAATATAACACTAACACAAATCATTCTACGCTGTTACTTAAAATGTAATTGTATTTAAAATCTTAAGACTGTTCTATCATATCTAAAATTCAGAGTTTTCAATAATGTTTTAAAGTATACAAGGCTTGGGACACCTGGCTGGCTCAGTCGGTTAAGCATCTGCCTTTGGCTCATGTCATGATCCCAGGGTCCTGGAATCAAGTCCCTCATCAGGCTCCTTACTCAGTGGGGAGACTGCTTCTCCTTCTGCCTTCCACTCCCCCTGCTTGTGCTCTCTCTCCCTCTCTCTGACAAATAAATAAATAAAATCTTAAAAAAAAAAAAAAAGTACTACATAAGGCTTGGTAAATTTTCCGCTGAAACTCAAAGTAATTTACTTACATCTTTCTCTACTACCACCATCTTTTTCAAGCCATCATGATCTCTTCTGAAACCTACCAAGTTGTTTCCCAAATCTAATCTTACCCTTATATAATCTGTTTTCCTTTTTGTCCATATATAGCCAAAATGTTTTTAGTGCCAATTTAATCAATTCTAAAGAATGTCTACATGATTTTTAGAAATACCATTTTTCATTTTTCTCATATCTGAAATTAGAATATGTCACACTACTGGAATGAAATATTGTATGTCATAATACTGTTTAAAGTGTTTAATAACTTTCTACAGCCTTTAGGACAAAGGGGAAAAGGTCCCACATAATATGGTCCTTGCCCACTCTCCAAGCTTCATTTCTTATCACTCTAAACTTTTCCATTCTCAAGCATGTTATGCTTCTTCCATACGGGTCTTTCATACATTCTGTTTCCTATCTAGGACACCCTTCTATCAACCTTTTTTGCCTAGTTTAATGCCCAGTCATCCTTCAAAGATCAATTCAAGTCATTTCCTCAGGGACACCTCCCCTGACTTTTACTCTAGGTCATCATACCACCTATACGCACACACACATCTTTTTATAAACTATGTATTTGCCTTTTTATAGCACTTAATCACAAGTCATATTACATTGAGACTTATTCTAAAAGCAGTGACAAAATGCTTTTTCAGTGTTCTATCTTTAGTATCTGACAACCTAGCATAATGACTTATTCAACAACCACGTACCGAATGAATCCATAAAAGTGCTTTCCAAGAAAAAAAAAAGTATGTGTATATCCTTAACATGCAGTTAGCATTTCCCCAGAAATAAATTTCTATGACTTAAAAGAAAGGTGAGAATGAAAATTAGGCCTCTGAGTCTCAGTAAGTCTAATACAATGACCAACTTGTAAAGGTCACAGCCATTTTGATTTTTAAAAATAATTTGTAAAAGCTCATTGTAAAAAAGCTGCCAACTACTTATTTATAGTAAAGCACAAAAAAAGAGGGGGAAAAAACCTCAAACAGGGACTTCTTCCTCACCATAAAACTACAACCAGTTTCCTTGTAAACACAATAAATGGCAGTCTTAAAATTCTACCGGAATACTAACTTTTATCTAATTTTGCCTGTAAGTCATCTATACTGTAACAGAGGTTATTTTAAATATTGTGCAGATTTTTATCCTCCCTGAAAATTACTGATTTTAAGAGGTCTGAGAATCTTAGTAAATCTTTAAAATTAGAAATATGTAATTACATGAGTACAGATTATCAACTAAGTGGGGAAAAAACCCAAACAAGTAACGTGGTGCTTCTTTCAATAATTTGTCCACTTGCTCTACCTATAACTAAGTCTCCTATTTTTTTAACTAAGAGCATTTCATAAACTATCTCAGGATGACATTATTTTAGCACCCCCCCAAATTTTTTAAGACAACAGTTAAATAGATCAAAACCAACAAGCACGCAGACCAGTAAGAACAGTTAGGGTTTTAAAAATATTTGCTAAGTGTTTGCTACTTACTAGCTGGTTGTTTAATTCTGTTCTCATTAATTCTCAGAAAAAAACCTGTGAGATATTAGACAATATGACTTTAACAGATAAGCAAACTCAGAAAAAAAATTTAATATATCCCTTAAGTTCACAGGAAAATAAGAACTAAGAATTAAATGAGGATTTAACTCAAAGCTCATGTTCGATTTACTATACTAGAACAAATATTTTAACATTTTGTGAAGCTTCCAAAACAATGTTCTCAGAAAAGCCATGTTGATATTTCTATTAACTAGGGATCACTGAAAAAGACTAGTCGCTTTACTAAATTATAACTGAAGACAGAGTAAGAGGAATATATATTATTTAAATATTACCAACTGTCAACAAATTATCATGAAGACAATGGTAATATTTTAAAACAAAGAATCAAATGAGATTTCGAACAGATTAGTCACTGTCGCTTTTTAGTACCTTCTCCCCAACATTATCAAGCTGGATATTCCTGGGGACTTGATACGCTATCATTCATTTACTTCAGTGGAAACTAGAGCTGATGCAGCTAACCCACTCTATTCATTTCATTCATTTCTTTCCACCTACATAAAATTGTTTTGACAGGCTAAATGAACAAAACCAAGGATCACTGTCACATGACCTCCCATAATATGCACAGTTCCGGGCTGCTGAGGGCTGGAGGTGGGGAGCTGGGCAACAACTAAAACAATTGTTCATCTCAGTACCATCCAAATAACAGTGCTCAGTAGATTATTTGCTGATGCAATTTCTTCTTGGGTGAAAAACACAATGTTAATATTTGGTACAATGGCCTCTCAGCAATTTGCACATCTTCATTTGCTTGCTTTTAAGAAGCTTATTTTAAACATCCTCTAGAGGCACTTTATCTTTATCCCCAAATTTCACTATTTTCTAAAGTAGCAGTCCTATCCCTAACTAATGTTTATTTTATAAGCCCCAGAAGCAAAACTTCCAAACAAACTGCAATGAAACAGTGAGATTAGTTTTCATTAATTAATTTTATTGGCTAACATATGTACCCTCAAAATATCTGGCTCTCAAGTCTTATTAGCATTAAAGCTTCTGTAGCATTTTATTTTTAGCAATATTCAAAGTTTTACTGCTAAATTAAGACCACAGATGGTAAGTTTACATATCAAAATATGGGTGGAGAGAAGTGCCTGGAATTCTGTGATTAAAATATTTTAGGTCAATATTGAAGTCCTCCCTCCTTATCATTTTTTGCACCACTGTGACTTAGCAAAGACCTGGGTATCTATTACATCTTTTTAAAGTGGCGCTTAATTGTGGGTGTTGGGATACAGAAATAAAAACTTGTCTTCAGGGGGAAAGCAGTTTGAAACACTGCTTTCCAGTGCAGCATGGATTTCAGCTACCATTTAGTAAAGAAGTAATTTTTTTTAAAGAATTATTCTGTACTTTGAAAGAAAGGAATCATAAAAGTAATTAAAGTCTGGCGTATCTATCCCTCATAGGCCTATGTGGTCTAATAACAATTCCAAGATGACAGAAGTTACTTCCAAATACTTCTGTCTACTAAATACTTTGCTTTTTTTAACTATATAGGTAACTTGTATTCTTTGTCTTGAAAATTTTAGAATAAAGACTGGAGTCCTGGGCAAAGATGGGAAAATAAATAACAGATGCAAAATAATGATTCTCATGCAAAAACAACAAAAATTATTAACGGGGCTGTTGAGGTGTTTTGAAATACAATATGAAAATTAAACCTGGATTTTAAGTGGCCAAATCTACACAGTAAATTCCTACTACAAATTTCTTTATGGCTTTATTATCAGGTACCCTTAGAGAGGAACTGGGCCTATCCCATAGAGAAGAGTCTACATTAGCTTAATTTTACTCAATAGGTCAAGAGATATGACAATTATGAGGGTGAGGGAGAGTAGAAGGATATTTTAAAAATGACACTGTATCACCTGCTTCTCCATGGAATCTTTTAAGAACTATTCTGAAAGAGTGAGTACCAGTTTCAGAGACCAAAAAAAAAAGTCATCAAAATAATAGTAAAAAACAAACCAAACAAGAAAACAAAAAAAACCTGGTTATTCTAACTCCCCATCAGTCCCTTTTTCCCAATCTGGTTCATCTTTATTTGTATTTCATTTATTTACGAAAAGGTTCTCTGTTTCAAAGCAGCAAGAAAAAATGATCTACTTTCACAAAAAGGTCAAGAATGCTTTCTCAAACCAGACTAATTTATATAGGTCTATCATTAAGCATCCTCCAATTCATCCCCAAATCTGGGCCACAAATACGTAAACCTGGAGCCTAAGAGATTCTCTCCACCAATCTCGTTGTCAGGGGGAGGAGCACAAAAGCCAAATAATTCAAACATATCTAGAACCTGGCACAAATAGAAAGTTTTATGTTAATGCTACAAATATAGCAGATATGTATAACAAATGAACCACACAAAAAAAGTAAACACAATCAGTCCTATTAAAAAATACCAACTATTTTCACTAAATCACTTACAATATCCATTGTAATAGCAAAACTCAGAACACTACTTAGCCGTTCACATAAATTCAAAAGTTTTTACTGAAATAGATTAGATTGATTTGAAAGTGAAGGCAATTAATGGAGAGGGCTGAACTCCAATTGTTACAGGTAGGACCGCAGACTAAAACTTTCTGAAGAAAGCAAAGGGACTGACAAGGGAATAAGAAGGGAAGTTGAATGTGGACAGAAAGTAAAAAAATTCTTGCTCATTATAGGAAGGAAATTTTACACTTCAGAGTTAATGATAGCCTGCAGTGGATATGAGAAAGTTTCCAGTTTTCTGAATGGGAAATGAAGGGTTCCCAAAGGGGAGACCAACGAAACCTAACTGAAAAGTCAAACGGAGTTATTAGCACTGAAACTTAGTGGATCTTCCTGTTAAGAAACCGCCACCACAGGAAAGCAAATCCTGTAGGTGCACATTGCAAAGCAAGGATCTCATCAAAGAATTCACTGAGCTTGACATTCAAAACTTGTCTCATTTGTCCAGAAAAGAAATCAATAAAATTAAATCCAGCATATAAGAACACAATGCACTAGCTTTTCAATAGGCATGACCTAGGGAAATAAGACCAAAGCACAATTTTAAAAAATCTTTTAAAAGAAAGATACACAACACGCGCACACACACACACACACACACACACACACAACACATACACATGGACAGGGCTCTGAGTATAATAATATACCCATTCATATTAAATTTCAATATTTGTATATCACTTTTTCTTCTAGGATCCTCTCTTTACCAGCTCAATCTTAACCTCTCCCTTCTCAAATCCACTTTGTGGGGCAGGGAATACATATTTCCCTCCACTTTACAGGGAGACTCGTACAGTAAAAAACAAAAACAAAAAGCCCAATTTGCACAAGTGCACCTGCCTTAATGAAGTTTTATTTTATCTTCATGTTTGGTAGGGTTTATTTTAATGTAACACTTTACTAATTCTGGAATTTGAATTAGTATTTACAAAGGTCTAATGCACATTTTATGACCCAAGACTCAATGTATCTCCAACCCTACAAAGTTTCTTTCACAAATTAGCTTATAACAATTTCAACTTCCTACTTTGTCTCCCCAGGCAATAAGACTGGAACTTTTTCAAGCCCTATAATTCTATAATTCCATCATTCTCCATATCTCATTTCCACTGCTGCACACTAGTAAAACATACAACTATCTCATATCAAAACAACTATTAACACTTTTCCTACATCAATCTATCCTTTTGAAGGCAGATGTCCTCCAAAACACTATTTTTATTATCCCAAGTCCCTTACTCAGAAATAGTGAATGTAAAATTAGCCAACTTTGCCTAATTATAAGAATTTTCTGGGACATTTGTCAACTAAGAATTCCAGAAGCATTACCCTAGCCCCAGTGAATCAATCACCAGGGGAAGGATTTCTTATGACCAGAATGTTTGAAAAGTATTCTATTACATTAAATCCAAATTCAAAAGCCACTCAGATGCATCTTTTCCCCCAACACTTTTCAGCATAACCCACCACAGATAGGAGGGACTCCTTTATTCTCACATGCCATGTTTATCTCTTCTTTTGCACTCCTATAGCTGAAGTAATTGACATGAGTCTTAGTTTTCTTGCCTGTAAAATGGAAACACCATCTTTCTTAAGAATTATTTTGAGAATTTAACATACTGCATGCAAGCTTTTAAAACTATCAAAATAATTACATAAAATAAGAACATTTTTAAAAAGATTTATTGGAGAAACAGAGCATAAACGCACACAGGAGAAGGGGCAGAGGGAGAGAATCTTTCAGGCAGACA
>NW_024425119.1:3058303-3107058 GCF_017311325.1 Ursus maritimus
TGAACACGGAGCCCAATGCCTGGCTCAATCTCACCACCCCTGAGATCATGACCTGAGCGGAAACTAAGAGTCAGACACTCAACAGACTGAGCCACCCAGGCATCCCTAAGAACTTTATTTTTATGGCAGCTGCTCCATTCATAGGGATTTATTATCCCATACGTACTCCTGAATATAATTCAAAATTGGCCATTTTTACACTGCAGTGAAAGAGACTGCTGAGAAAGTCATCAGAAGTAGCATTTCCTTGGGGCGCCTGGGTGGCTCAGTTGTTAAGCGTCTGCCTTCAGCTCAGGGCTGATCCTGGCGTTATGGGATCGAGCCCCACATCAGGCTCCTCCACTGGGAGCCTGCTTCTTCCTCTCCCACTCCCCCTGCTTGTGTTCCCTCTCTCGCTGGCTATCTCTATCTCTGTCAAATAAATAAATAAAATCTTAAAAAAAAAAAAAAGAGGTAGCATTTCCTTGATTTGGGACTACAGACATATCAGGAATAGGTAAAAGATTTCTGTGCTCTTCAGACAATTGAATACAAATTTATATGTGTATGTTCTGACTCAACTAGTTGACCAAAAGATTTCACGAAGCAGTTTATTTTTCAAATTACATTAGCAATCAAATGATAAGCTAAGTGGCAATTTATAAATTCACTGTTAATTTTGCTAAAATGTTAACTTTGGCTGCGGATAGACTGGTGTGTCCTAATGTCAGCAAATCTCCCCAGTCAACTATTTATTTTAAATTCCTTTACTATTTAAAGATAAAATTGCTGGGGTACCTGGGTGGCTCAGTCAGTTAAGTGTATGCCTTCGGCTCAGGTCCCGATCCCAGGGTACAAGAATTGAGCCCCATATTCTCTCAGGGTACAAGAATTGCGCCCCATATTCGGCTCCTTGCTCAGCAGGGAGCCTGCTTCTTCTCCCTCTCCCTGCCACTTTCCCTGCATGTATGGACGCGGACTCTCCCTATCTCGGTCAAATAAATAAAATCTTTTAAAAAAAATGTTAAAAAAAAATAAAGACAAAATTGCTAGTTATAATTTGTAACTGAAAAGGCCATACTCATAAGACTAAGTTATTTATAAAGGAAGACTTACTGCAACAATTTGATTCAAACTAAGAAGCACTAATTTGATTTTAGTTGATTAGCTGATTTTAATTTGCATTTAAATCAAAAGTGTGTTTTGATTTTATAGTTCTGTATAACCTATAAAACACAAGAACTGTGTATTTTGTTGTCTATTTACACATGTAACATTTTAATAATTTAAGTCACATTAAGGATCCCCTAATTGCTTTTTCCTTTAAAACATGCCTAACAATGAGATACCACTTCAAACCCATTAGGATGACTATTCTTTAAAAAAACAAAACAACCTAGAAACTAACAAATGTTACCAAGGATGCACAGTAACTGGCACCCTTGTGCATTACTTGTAGAAGTGTAAAATGATATAGCCACTGTGGAAAACAGTATGGCATTTCCTCAAAACACTAAACATAGAACTACATATGAGCCAGTAAGTCCGTTCCTTGCTATATATCCAAGAGCATTAAAAGCAGACTGTGATACTGGTACACCAGTATTCCTATAGGCATTATTCACAACAGCCAATGGGTGAAAACAATGCAAGTGCCCATCAACAGATGAATAGAAAACAAAATGTGGTAAATATGTACAGCAGAATATTATCCAGCCTTAAAAAGGAAATTCTGACACATGCTATGACATGGACGAACCATGAGGACATTATAGTAAGTGAAATAATCCAAATGCAAAATGACAAATACTGTATTATTCCCTTCCTATGAGGTACCTAGAATAGACAAATTCACAGAGACAGAAAGTAGAAAAGAGGTTACCAGAGGTTGTGGGGAGGGTAGAATTGCAAGTAAGTTTTTAATGATCTCAGATTTTCAGTGTGGGATGATGAAAAAATTCTGAATATGGATGGTGGTGGTGACTGCACATCACTGAGAATGCTTTAATGCCACTCTAACTATATACACTTACAAACTGGTACAGTTTTGTAAATTAATCTTATATATATTTTACCACCAAAAAAAAAGTCTATAGATTACTTGATATTGAGGAACCCTGCTCTTCTTGACACTTAAGAAAATGAAATGCAAAATTCAGGACAGGGGAGGCAACGGGATGCTACTGGGAAGAAGCACAACGAAAACTTCAAAGTTAATGTTTTTTGTTTTTGTTTTTAAGATTTTATTTATTTATTTATTTGACAGAGAGAGAGAGAGAGACAGCCAGTGAGAGAGGAAACACAAGGAGGGGGAGTGGGAGAGGAAGAAGCAGGCTCCCAGCAGAGCAGGGAGTCCGGTGCATGGCTTGATCCCAGGACCCTGGGATCATGCCCTGAGCAGAAGGCAGACGCTTAACAACTGAGCCACCCAGGCGCCCCCAAAGTTAATGTTCTATTTCCTACATAAGGTAAGTACTTAATGTTTATCTTGAAATATATTTGAGATATATAATCCCTTTACACTTAAGAGAAAAATAATGTCTACCAATCACCTTTTCAACTCCCATAGGAAAAAAAATAAGTTACAAATCTCACATTTTCTTATTTCCAAGGCAAATAAATAATTCTACCTCAATACTGACCTCTGATAAGTTCAACTAGGAACTAGACTAGTTCTCATTATTAAAACCTAAACCAAGTGTCATTTCACACAATGAATTGGTTTTAATGTAGCTTTTTAAAAAATCAGTTACAATGTGATCAGTAGGTATACGGGGAGTTTAAATACTTTGAAACTTTATGTGAACTTTTTCAGCATAGAGAAATGTAGAATATATATATATCTATGTATACCTCTTCTGTATTTGTCACATCTTAATGTTTTACCATATTTGTTTTAGGTTATTTTATATGAAATAAAAATGTCACTCCTTTCTCCCCTTCTCCCTATCTAGCCACTGTCTGGAATATGGCATTTATCACCCTAACGTATATTCTTACAGTTTTTACAACATATGTACACATTCATGAATGATAATGCTTTATATATTTTGATTTTTAAATAAATGCTATTTCTGAACTTTTTCTAAACCTGGCTTTTTTGCTTATGATCTTTTTTAATGAACTAATTTCCTATCCCAAAAGAGAAGGCCATCCTTCCAGTATATCTGACTAAATAATATCCTAGTCAAATCAGCAACAATAATTATGGATTTTCAAAGTAACCATTATTTACCTATTATAATTTGCAATACATAAACTAATCTTTGAGTTAGCATACTTGTAGAAGCTGCTTGTCAATTAGAAAAAAAAAGAACATGCACATTTTCTTTTAGCTAAATCATTTTCAAACTATGGATACTATAAAGGAAAGTTCTTATTTATTGAACATAATCCACCTAATTTTACAAAATTAGATCTAACTTTATTTTATATATGGCCTCGGGTTGGCTGGCAAGTTTTTCTGACAAGGAAAACAGCAGCAGCTTCAAAAGTATCTTGTTTACTACCCATCTCAACAATGAAGTTTCAGTTTATGTAGAATCATATAATAGTTTCATTTAGAAATAAGCAATTCCCCAGTTTCAACCTTTAAACTTTGCCATACACATCAGTTCCAATCCCCTATACTTCCATACTTCTCTCCAACTCTCCAAAGAGTAACTAAAAATTAAGTAAAGGGTTTTTTCCATTTGCCTTCTTTTATTTCTAGAAGGGGAAAGAAGAAATGAAAGGAAATCAGATATGGTTAGTATTATGGCTTCAGCAACAAGTCAAAGGTATCTCATAATCATAATGAAACTCTATTAAAGTATGCTCTTTATCCTAAGGTCAGCTCTGCAAAACCAAATTCTTACTGAAATTATATACAAGGTTATTAAGGACAATGCTAAAACACAATCAATTCAAAGTATAAGAAGGGTGTGGCACTTGTACTTGAGAAAATCAAAGAGGTGTGGGGGTTTCAGGATTTTTAAAAATGCAGAAATATAATTAACCATATTGTAAAGTTGAACCAAATAAAATTGTCTTTTTGTTAGTCATCACGGTTGAATACAGGCTATATCAAATAATTCAACCTAACATATGATGGAATTACTTTCATTTTTTATCCCAGTGGTTTGGAAGTTACCTTATTTAATTCTATTAGTGATTACTTTTAAGTTGTCCAACAACATTCTTCAACTTATATCTAGGATCAGGATCTTTGGAGTGCCTTACATTTGAATTCAAAACATGTTTATCACCTTCTTTACCTACTTCTTAGTTGTTAAAGTAACCTAAAGATTGATTATTGCTTCCTTTTTGATGCCACAGACATTTATATTCCCTTTAAAGCCATATTTACAATTTTAACCATTTCATATATATTGTCAGTCATTATATAAAATGACTTCAGTCTTTGGTACCCTAATTTTTGTTTCAATACTCTAGTCCCTTTAAACACAGTAGATGCCATGGTCTTCCAGCATCTATTGAAGTGAATCTGATTTTAGATCTTTAATAAATAATAGCTCTTCTCTACATGGATATCTGTAAGTTGCCCTTTCCCCAAACTTTAAAGTCCAATTATTTTGATAGAACATATCTAAGATGTGCGTCTTTTTCCTTGGTTTTTGATTAGAACGAAGTGAGTTCTTTGTGTTTGTGTTTGTGTACAAAGAACTTCTTTTGCAAACTCTGAAAAATTTTCTTCTAGTCTATCAACTATTGGTCCTTTAGAAATGAATAAGCCATGGGGGAAAAAAGGGACAACACAGACCGTCCACGGTTTATGGCCTGTCACACATGTGGAAGTCAAATTCTCTTCTCATATTTATATTGTGATAATACATAAATAGCAATACTAGTGCCAGTTCCTAGTAAGCTTTTATCTAGTGGAGATGTTTCTCAAACTTCTGTCACTTGCCTATCATTTTCACAATTTTTTTCCAAAACCAATACCAGCTATAATAATATTTACTTGATATTTTTATTTATGACACATCACTTTATTTAATATATAATTTGGCATCCTCTTAACCAATTGGTATTGCTGGTAAGCTCTGCTAAGCAAATGACCAATACCAAAGAACAAGCCTGTCAACTCCATATAGAAGGGTGATTCAACATCATTAACATCATTTGAGAAGTTTGCAAGAGTTTCCAACTGAAATGGTAGTATAAACATCTTACCTTACTTTCCCTCCAGACCCCATTAACATAGTAACCCAGAAAGTTTGAGAAATAAATACTAAATGAAAAACAATAAAAGGATGGAGAGGAGCCTTCAGCAGATGTCTGGCAAATGCTGACATTCTGACCCAAAAAGTAACAGCCTCTAGACTAGAGTGTATCTAAGAAGGGAGCCAACCCCTTCCTCAAAAACAACGAGGCTCAGTAAAGCAGAAATGAGACACTGGATTAAGAAAAGAAAAAAGTCTGTAGAGCATACTAGTCAATGCCCATTCCCTTCCTTGTACATGGCAAAATGCTCAGTCAAGAGTTTATCTCTGGGTGGTAGGGAAAAAATTAAGGTTTATTCTAAAGAAATCAAAGCAACTAGTGGGGCAATTAAAACAGAAGTTAGTACCCCTAAACAAAACCCCTTACCAGTAGTTCTGTTACTTACGCGGCTCCCTGACTGCTCTGGGAGAGTGAAGTATGACAGTCACCCATTTTCAGAGCTCACAGTAAGCCTTACTCTTAAATATCAACAGACAATCACCATACTTGAGCAGAACCTGTAAAGATAAAATTCCCCACCCCGCCAAATAAAGGAAGAGAGAAGGGAGGATTAACAAAAAACTAAAACAAAAAATTCAGGAACTAGAGTAAACCAAAACAAACAAAGCAATCCTTTGTTTACTGACTACAAGTTTCTGTTTGGGAGGGTGAAAAGTTCTGGAAATTGGTAATGGTAAGGGTTACAAAATATTGTGAATGTACTTAATACTCACTGAATTGTACATATGAAAAGGTTAAATGATAAATTTTATGTTATATTTCTACCACAAAAAATATAATTGCAAGTGAAAAGGAAACAAATTGAAACAATGTAGCAAGACTTGAATGCTAGAGGAAAGCTGAATGATCTTCTTCCTCTCCAAATATATCACAAATTCTTTGCCAAATGAAAAGGTGATCAAAGAGAATGAAGCCCAAGAATGGAGGGAGGAAAAAAAGGATTTAGAGCTAAGCCTGGAAGTTAATTTTTTTTCTGGATTTTGTGATATTTTTGGTATTTGTTTTTTAAGTTTACAATTTGGTGTGATTTCTTTTCTCATTATACATATTCATTTTCATAATTTCTTTAAACAGTTTTTAGAGTACCTTAAAAATATTAGGACCCTAAAGCAATCACAGAAAATGATGAAGGAGGGAGAACTGGAAGGAACTCCCAGAAATTAAAGATATCCTCACCAAAATACAAATTCAATGAAAGCTTGCAAGAATAATGCCAAACAAAAAAATGGCAGACAAAGGGTTGGGGATAAAGCTGGGGAGGTGCAAGTAGTGGAGAGTACAGTCATTATAAGAGTTTCAACATACAAATAAATACACCTCAGAAAAAAAGAACAGAAAAACAGAGGAGTGGAAATCATCCAAGAAAGAAAACATTTCCCAAAGCATAAAAACATACTTACAAGGGTTGTTAACAACCCAACACAATGGATGGTAGTGACAATAAAAAACAAAGAGGAGGAGGCCTATTCCTATAAGACAACTTTCCAAAACCAGAAAGTACCTAGGTGATAAGGAGGAGTAACAGCAGTACTGTGAAAGAAAATATTAACAGAATCCTAAATAAATCCAGAATTTAAAAAAAAAAGTTTTTTCATATATAGAAGCATTCAAAGTTTACCATACATGAATACTTTCTTATTAGCAAAAACACTTAAGATGTATTCACAAATTTAAGGAAAAAAGAGGAACACAAGGGATTCAGGAAACAGTAGATTCAATCCATGAAAGAAAACAAAGACAGTTGTGCAATATATTTATAGAGAGTATAGAGAGATCAAGTCCAGAACAGGGGCATAGAAAACTCTGAAAGAATTCTCTGGGAGTGAGAAAACTCAATATATTGGATGGAGGGATTAAAAAAATACTGGAAAACATGGTAAGAAAAACATAAAGGTAATTGAAAACTGTAAGAAAAACAGCAGTACAAGGCAAAGGAATTGTATCCATACTATCTGGCTCAAAGATAAATACGGGCAGTCATAAACACTTGATTTTCACTTCTAGATATTGCTACAGGACAGAACACAGATGTTAATATTAATCGTGTTGATAATTTAAAATCCATATGATGGAGGTTTGACATTAGAATTGAAGAAAAGAGAGTAAGAATGGTATTATCTTCATCTTACAAAGCAGAAAATAGAAACTGCTTGTCTTTGATGGAATAAATAAAGGTTTGGCATGGGCAAATTATCTAAAGTTGAAATGAAACAGTTAAACTCCAATCATTTCAATACCACCATTAGAACTGCTACTGTATTATCGTGACTTTTTTTAACTTTCAAAAATCTTTTTATAAAACTTAAATTTATGGATAAAAGGAAATTTTACATTACTGCTGACTAAAAACCAATCATGTTATTTGCTTTATAGAAAAGGTAATTATAAAAATGGGAAAATTACTAAATTCTAGCCAAACTCTGTTCAACCTTTACAAGTGCATGTTACAACTGATACATGCGCATCTAAAGATGAAAATCAAGTTTCAAAGAATCTACATTGGGGACAGGAAATAATCACTATAAGGATACAATCAATATTAGGATACCCAAGTATAGCAAAGAGACAGAAAAAAGATTAATTTAGGTAAAGCAATTATCTATTTATTTTTAAACAAATACGAATTTATTAGGAATTAAAAAATAATAACATAAGCATGGAAATGAAAAAGAAGTATGTATTATAGATAACTTCAAAACAAAGAGTTCAGGAATTGTTTAAACATACAATTTTATTATTTTATTTATTTATTTATTTTTTACGATTTTATTTATTTATTCGACAGAGATAGAGACAGCCAGAGAGAGAGGGAACACAAGCAGGGGGAGTGGGAGAGGAAGAAGCAGGCTCATAGTGGAGGAGCCTGATGTGGGTCTTGATCCCATAACGCTGGGATCACGCCCTGAGCCGAAGGCAGACGCTTAACCGCTGTGCCACCCAGGTGCCCCTAAACATACAATTTTAGAATGGAAATGGTAAGAGAAGAAGCTAGATAAACATCGGTTAAATTCTGGGGAGAACTTCATACCCCAATGAGATTATTTATATTTTGTAATATATTTATATTATAAATTTACTTTATAAATAGAATAGAACACCAATGAAAAATTTTAAGTATGTGATCAGATTTGCATCCTCAAAAGACCACACTGGCATTGACATGAAACACATATTAGAGAAATGTACTTAAGACTTCTTAGGGAAATCATTTTTGGTAACAACTGCATTGATACAGAAAAGACAGAATCAAGGTATACAAGGTGGTTGATTAGAAATGGGAAGTGAAGAAGATATAAAGGAAAAAGAGAAATCTAAGATGAGTCTCAGGATGTTTTGCAACCATTTAAAAAATATCAAAAGCAAAACTCTTATTAAGCCAATGGTGGAGATAAAATAGAAATGCTCAATTAACCCAAAGGCAAAAAGATTAAAAATAATAATAATAAATGGAACAAAGAGAAAACAACTAGCAACAGAATTAGCAATCCTATTAAATTTAAATGATCTGTTTATGAGGGAATATTACGGAAAATTATATAGCAAAAGATTAGATAATCCAGATGAAATAGAAAGAAACCCTAGAAGGACACAAACTATGGAAACTGACACAAGAAGAAATAGAAAATCTGACTAGATGTATATAACAAGAAGACTAAATTAGTAATTTTTAAAAACTTCTCTCAAGGAAAAGCCCAGACACAGATGGCTTCATGAGTAAACACTATCAAAGGTTTAAAGGAATAACACCAATCATTCACGAACTCTTCCAAAAAACAGAAGAGAAATTCTAAGAGGCCAGTATTAACCCAATGCCAAAACCAGATAAAGACACTGGAAAACTATAGAACAATATATTTATGAATACGCACACAAAAATCCTCACCAAAATACAAGCAAACCAAATTCAGCAACAAATAAAAAGAACTCTATCCCATGGTCAAGTGAGATTTATCGCAGGAATGCAAGATGACTTAGCATCTGAAAATCAATCAATGCAATATACCACATTAACAGAGTGCAAAAAGCCCACAAGATCATCTCAGTAGATTCAGAAAAAGCACTGAAAAATTCAACACCCTTTCACGATAAAACCATTCAACAACCTAGGAGTAGAAGTGAACAATTTTAATCTCATAAAAGGGCATCTAAAAAAAAACCCCACAGCTAACATAGTATTTAATCTTAATGGTGAAAGACTAAATGCTTTTCTCCAAGATCAGGGATAAGGCAAGGATGTCTGCTCTCACTACTTCTATTTAACATTGTTTCGAAAATTCTAGGTAGGGCCATTACAGGGGAAAACTTTTTTAAGACATCTAGATTTGAAAGGAAGAAGTAAAACTATCTTTATTCACAGATGACATGATCTTGTATGTAAGAAATCCTATGGAATCTACAAAAACACTACTAGAGCTAATAACAGAGTTCAATAAGGTTGCAGGATACAAGATCGATGTACAAAATCAATTACATTTCTATAGACTTGCAGTGCTTCCACACACTAACAATTCAAAACTGAAATTTAACAAAATCTCATTCATAATTGCATTAAAAAGAATGTAATGCTTCACGTATAATTTAATCAAAGAAGCATGAGACTTGTATGCTGGAAAGCACAAAACATTGTTGAAGAAATTAAAGATGACCTAAAGAGGTGAAAAGACATTCATGATCATGGTCCAGAAAATTTTAATATTAAGATGACAATCCTCATCAAATTGATCTACAGACTCAATGCAGTCCTTACCAAAATTCCCCTGAAAGTCTGCCTTTTTTGGCAGAAATGGACAAGATCATATGTAAATGCGAGGCACTCAGTAAGTCAAAACAACCTTAAAAAAAAGAACAAAACTGGAGAACTCACACCTTCTGATTTCAGAACTTACTACAAAGTACTACTGCAGTAATCAAAACAGTGTGGGACTGCATAAGGAAAGACATATAAAATAAACAGAATGGATTAGAGTCCAGAAATAAGCCCTAATATTTATGGTCAACTGATTTTCAACAAGGGTACCAAGACAATTCAATAGGGGGAAAAACAGTCTTTTGGGGGGAAAAAAAGGTGCTGGGACAACTGGATACCAACTTGAAAAGAATGAAATTGGACCCCTCACTCACACCATATAAAAAACCAACTCAATGGGGCGCCTGGGTGGCACAGCGGTTAAGCGTCTGCCTTCGGCTCAGGGCGTGATCCCGGCGTTATGGGATTGAGCCCCACATCAGGCTCCTCTGCTATGAGCCTGCTTCTTCCTCTCCCACTCCCCCTGCTTGTGTTCCCTCTCTCGCTGGCTGTCTCTATCTCTGTCGAATAAATAAAATCTTTAAAAAAAAAAAAAAACAACTCAAATGGATTAGAGATCTAAATGTAAGAATTAAAACTATCACACAGTGAGAAGAAAACATAGGAATAAATCTTTGTGACCTTTAGCTGGGCATGGTTTCTTAGATATGAAACCATAAGCACAAGCAACAAAATAAAAATCAACTGGACTCCACTGAAATGAAAATTAGAGGACACTATCAAGAAAATGAAAAGACAATCCAAAGAATGGGAGAAAACATTTGCAAATCCTATCTCTGAGAAAGGACTTGTATCCAGCCTATATAGAGAACTCTTACAACTTGACAATAAAAAGACAACCCAATATAAAAAGGTACAAAGGATCTGAACAGAGGTACAAATGGCTACAAAGATGCCCAACATTACAAATCACTGGAAAAATACAATTAAAACCACAATAAGACACCGCATCCACTTGAGGCTAAAATAAAAAAGGTACACAAAAAGTGTTGCCAAGGATGCAGAGAAATTAGAACTCTCATTCATTGCTGTGGGAATGTAAAATGGTGCAGCCACTTTGGAAAACAGGCTGGGAGCTCCTCTAAAGATTCAGTATTAAGCTACCATATTACCTAGCAGTTACCTTCAGTATTTGCCCAAGAGAAATGACAATGTATGTCCATATGAAAGCCAGTGCATTAATGTTCATAGCAGCATTATTAACAATAACTAAAAAAAAGTGCAAACACAAATATCAATCAAATGAATGAATAAACAAAATGTAGTATTATCCATACAATAAAATATTAATCATAAAAAAGAACAAAGTACTGATACAGGCTATAACATCAATAAATCTTGAAAACATACTAAGGGAAAGAAGCCAGTCACAAAAGACCATATATTGTGTTATTTCATTTACATAAAATGTCCAGAATAGGCAAATCTATGGAGACAGAAAATCAGCTGGTGATTTCCCATAGCTGGAAGGGTTAGAGAGAAATGGGGGAAATGGGGTTTCTTTGGCAGGTGATGAAAAGTTCTAAAACTGACTGTTACAATGGCTACACCAATTCTGTGACTATATTAAAAATCACTGAACTTAGGGGCGCCTGGGTGGCACAGCGGTTAAGCGTCTGCCTTCGGCTCAGGGCGTGATCCTGGTGTTATGGGATCGGGCCCCACATCAGGCTCCTCTGCTATGAGCCTGCTTTTCCTCTCCCACTCCCCCTGCTTGTGTTCCCTCTCTCGCTGGCTGTCTCTATCTCTGTCGAATAAATAAATAAAATCTTAAAAAAAAAAAAAAAATCACTGAACTTTAATGGGTGAATTGTAATATGTGAATTATCTCAATAAAGCTGTTTTTAAAAATGCAAATGTCAAGCTAATAAAATAATATAAAGCATCACGAAACAGATTTCAGAATTGCCATATTTAGTCAAACTTATGGTCTCTCTAATCCAGTGTTCTCAGTGTCAGAAAATAACATATATACTGTATAGTGAGAAGAAATGGTCTGTTTCCTTTAGAAAGGATTGTGGAAGAAGTCCTAAAACAATACTATCACTCCATATGAATCTCTATTATCTAAATCCTTTTAAAACTGTTATCACCCTTTCTTTTTACTTAAAATAATTAGTTCCAATGTTTACTACCTATTTAATAGAGAAATACAATTCTTATTTTTGTCCTAAATTTACTATTAAGCTCTTCTGTGGGTGTCTCCTTATTTTAATATATGACAATTAGGAAGACCAGTATGTTTTCTCCTTTATCATTTATTAAGACTTTTCAGGTCAACAAACTCTGGTAAGCTCTGCTTTATAAAGTTCTTCCATAAACAGCTAACAATTTGGTATCTCAATGGTTCTGAAAACCACAAAGAAAGGTCTGATCTGTTCTTCATGAAACAGCCCTTTAATCATTTGGTAACAGTCATCACTGCCATCACTGGTAGGCCCCATAAAAATTTTATTCTCTAGATTTAGAGGGTAGGCTGACTGAGCTTTATTGCTACAAGTTCATTTCTTAAGTACAGAAGGATAATATAGAAATGTACTGGTTTTGTTTATTAATAATAGTAGCTACCACGTGTTAGCTTACCAAGAACTACCATGCTAAAGAGTCCATATACAGTCTCATTTAATCTTTGTAATAACCCAAAAAGGTAGATGCTATCATTACCCTCATTTCACAAATGAAGAAAACAGAGGCTTAATGGCTAGCAGTATTTGAATCCAAATCATGTCTCTTTTCCTCAGAGTTCTACAGGACCTGATAAGATCTCCAGGAATTAGAGTTAAGGAAAAGAAAAAGCACATCGAAGAACAATATTTACAAGTTTTTTGGTTTTGTTTTTTAATGGGAACATATGTTGGTATAAATGTATGGAGAACTGGAAGCACACACAAATATATGATTGCCTCTGGGCAAAGTGAAAGCAGTAAGGTAGGGGCAAGAAGGAACTTTCAGGTTCTGCTGTAAACATTAACAAATGGTTTTAATATTAAACAATGTAAAACCCTTTCCTATTTGTATGTTTTTTCTCTTATAAGAATAACAATACTACAAAAATGGAAAAAATAGTTTTATTAATCAGAACTAATACATATACTACTGTGGTTCTGTGCCAAGTTCTCTACTTTTAGACTTCTGTTCTTCCTCAGCCTACAACACACATATTTCCCTATTCCATTTCTATGTAGCTAATTTCTCCCTCCAGAAAACTTTAATGAACTCTCTCATCTCTCACTTTTGGGAGCCTGGGGATATGGGAGTAGCAGTGTTAAGGTCCAGGTGGGGAAAAAGGCAGACAGTCAGTTTGATGTAATGAGGAATCCCCTAATTTCCCTCCTCCATTGTGGGTACTCTAGCTACAGGTCCTGAGTAAAATAAAAACTATTCACCAAGGGAGCCTGGAGGTAAGAGTGTGAGTATTATGAAATGTTTTAAACCTGGCCTAATAAATGTTTCTTTTATCACCATATGTATTTTAGATTTAAAAAAGCAAACATCCTCCCCCAATTTAAGATTAGAAATGGACAGAAAATTATCAGAAAAGACATCAATCATATTAATAGTTATAAACTTCGAATACAACGTCCTATGCTAAGTAAGCTGTAAAAAAATCTTGTATACGTGAAATAAGATGGTGTTTTTTTTTTTAAGATTTCTTGGAAGTTAAAAAATATGATAGGAAAAACAAAAACAAACAAAAAAAACCTCAATAGCATGGTCAAGTCAAGATTTTTCCAATAAGAAATCTAGAGAACAGAGCTAAAAAATAAAGATATGAAAAACAAGAGAAACAAGAACAGGAAATTAGACCACATTTTAAGAGAAACAACATATATATAACAGGAGCACCAGATGAAGCAACAGAGAAAACAGAGTAAGAAATAAAGCAACAGAAGGAAAATTATCTGAGTTAATGACCAATGAACTTCCAGACACAAAGAGCCAAGATGGGGGGGGGAGAACTACACCAAAGCATATCACTGAAGTTTCAAAACACACATCATGTAGAGAAATCTAAAAACTTCCAAAAGAAAAAAAAAAAAAAAGGTTACAGGAGACAGAGAATCCTATTAGCATCAAACTTTCTAACAGTAACACTGGAAGTTGGAAGAAAACAGAGCAATGCCTTTAAAATTCTGAAGGAAAATTAGTTCTTATCTAACATTCACTATCCAAACTCCCAATTAGGGAGGGGACTAAAAGAAAGGTGAAGGAAGATATTTTCAGAAATGCAAGGACTTAAAAAAATACCTCTCTCCCAAATGCCTTTTCTCAAACAACTATTAAGGTATACCTTCAAAAATGAAGGAAGAGACCAAGAAAGAGATGGGATTCTAGAAACAAGATCCAGGATCAGCCAGAAATAAAAGGACTTCCTGAAATGAAAGATACAAGACCCCTAACCTGGGCATCAACTAGAAAGCAGTCAGTATAAACTGGTGAAGGTTAGAAGTCCTTAAAAGAGGCACCTCCAAAATGGAAGTATATCTAGAAGTTTCCATGTATTGACAGGAAATTTAAACAACTAGGGGAAGAATCTAGGGGAAAATGTAATAAATACACAGGCAACTAAGCAAAAACTCAACATTAACTCCAGAGAAAGCAAAAGGTTGTACAATAAAGTAATCATATTTATTACTAGGCTCAGCTTTGTACAGCACTTATAAAATCATGATACAGACACTAAATATTTCAACTTCATTGAGGAAATGATAGACAAAAGTATGCATGAAAGATGTGAGATTAATCCATAGGGAGAATTAAAAACTAATGTTGAAAACTGAAAAACCAGGAACTGTAGTATCTTACATAGATATTATATGGAAGTAAATACCAAAAGTAGCAGCTAAAAAAATTGCACATATGTACTTCTGGGGACTAGGAAACAGGAAAAAGACAGTGGAAAGAGAACAGAGGCACTGCTATTTTCTGTAGTGAGCTTTACAGAACCTATTATAAAATTAAAAACTTAAGTAATAAATGCGTGTATCTAGTTCCCTAGCAATTCAAATGGGGATCCATAATATACAAACGTGTCTGCACTAAGCAAGGAACTTAATAAATTATTTATACTGCTATGAAGGTATAAATCTGAATATAAAGCCTAAATGTCCCCTCAAAAAATGATTAAGTACTTAATGATAAAGTATACACTATAAAAGATACAAAACTGTCAGAAACGACTATCAGTGTGATACAAAATATTATCAAAGTTTAAAATTTGGGCAGGGAGGGGGGCAGGGGCAGTAAAAACATTTCAACTTTTGCCAAAAGTTATTTATGTAAAAGTTCATTAGTGAGTGCTAACATGCACAGTTTCTTTTGGGGGTGATAAAAATTGTGGTTAACGCTTGCAACTCAGTAAGTATACTAAAAGCCAATGAATTATACATTTTTTTAATGGGTGAATTTTATGTTACCTGAATATCTCAATAAAGCTGACCAAAAAAAGAATGAGGGACAGGGCACCTGGGTGGTTCAGTCAGTTAAGAATCCAACTCTTTTTTTTTTTTTTTTTAAGATTTTATTTATTTATTCAACAGAGATAGAGACAGCCAGAGAGAGAGGGAACACAAGCAGGGGGAGTGGGAGAGGAAGAAGCAGGCTCATAGCGGAGGAGCCCGATGTGGGGCTCGATCCCGTAACGCCGGGATCACGCCCTGAGCCGAAGGCAGACACTCAACCGCTGTGCCACCCAGGTGCCCCAAGAATCCAACTCTTGATCTCAGGTCAGGTCATGATCTCAGGGTCATGAGATCAAGCTCCAACAGGGTTGTGTGCTGGGCAAGTCTGCTTTAAGATTCTCTCTCTCCCTCTCTCTCTCTCCCTCCCCCCCCAACTCTCTCCATCTTAGAAAGAAAGAAAGAAAGAAAGAAAGAAAGAAAGAAAGAAAAGAAAAGAAAAGAAGGAAGGAAGGAAGGAAGGAAGCAAGCAAGCAGGCAGGGAGTGGGGAGGGAAGGGTGCCTGGGTGGTTCAGTTGGTTAAGTGTTTGCCTTCAGCTCAGGTCATAATCCCAGAGTCTGGGAATCGAGCCCCCCCCACCCGTTGGGGGGGGGGGTGCTGCTTGGCTGGGAGCCTGCTTCTCCGTCTCTCTCTCCCTCAGCACCCCCCCACTTGTACAGCTCTTTCTTAAATAAACAAATAAAATCAAGGGGGGGGGGAGAAGGGAGGGGAAGGGAGTAGGGGAAAGGAAGGGAAGGAGAAAAGAAGGAAGGAAGAAAGAAATGAATGAGGGACAAGTGATTTTCAACACAGGTACAAAAACAACTCAATGAAGGGACGGTCTTTTCAACAAACAGTGCTGTAACAATTAGATACTCGTATGCGAAAATAATGAACTTCAATCTATACCTCATACCATATACAAATATTAACTCCTAGACCTAAATGCAAACCTAAAACTACAAAACTTTTAGATAATCTCTGTGACGTTGGGTTAGGTGAAGTTTTTTTATATATGTCACCAAAAGGATAATCTATAAAAGAACAAATTGTTAATTAGACTTCATCAAAATTAAAAACTACTGCTCTTTGAAAGACATGTGAAGAAAATGAAAAGATAAGCCATGGATGTAAGAAAATATTTAAAAATTCATACACTCATCAAAGGACTTGTATCTAGAATACACAAAGAATTTGCAAAACTCAATAGTGAAGCAAACCAATAAAAAAAAAAAGGTAGGCAAAATATTTGAATAGAAACTTCACCACAGATACATACATGGCAAATAATCACATGAAAAGATGCTGAACTACATTATTCATTAAGGAAATTAAAATTAAAACCACAATGTCTAAAATTAGAAAGACTGAACATACCATGTATTGGTGAAGATGTATCAACTAGACTCTCATACACTGCATGCAGAAATGTAAAATGGTACAATACTTTAGAAAATTGTTTAACAGTATTTCAAAAAATTAAACATATACCTAAAATATGACCTTGCCTCTCCACTCATAGTATTTACCCAAGAGAAATGAAAGCACATATCCATACAAAGACCTGCACACAAATATACATATCGCCTCTATCAGAAAGAGCAGAAACTGTAAAAACCCAAATGTTCATGGACAAATCAATAAACAACTTTAGTATATCCATTCAGTGGAATACTCCTCAGCCATAACAAAGACTGAGCTTTTGTTACACAATAAAGCATGGATGATACTCTCATTATACTAAGTGAAAAAAGCCAAAGGGGCATAAGGAAACTATTATCTTGACTGTGGTTATACCTCAATTAAACTTTTAAAAAGAAAAATTAAAAATGTCATAAAAATATTCATGTTAGATGCTAAACTATATATACATTTTTTTAAGATTTTTATTTATTTATTTGAAAGAGAAAGAGCACGAGCAGGGGAGAGGAAGAGAGGGAGAAGCAGACTCCCCACTGAGCAGGGAGCCTGATGTGGGGCTTGATTCCCAGGACCCTAAGATCATGACCTGAGCCAAAGGCAGATGCTGAACCAACTGAGTCACCCAGGACCCCGCTAAACTATTATAAAGCAAGACACTAATACCACATGAAAAGCAAAAATAAATCAAACCATAAGAAAAACCTGCACACAGATAACATACTGGATGAAAATTCCCTAAAATTTTGGGTTTGTTTTTTTTTTTTTTACTGAAGTGTAATTGCTGTATAATATTATACAAGTTTCAGGTGTACAGTGTAATGATTTGGTATTTGTATATACTGTGAAATGATCAGTCAAGTCAATGTCTAGTTAACACCCCTCACCATACATAATTACAAAAAAAATTGTTTTTCTTGTGATGAGAACTTTTAAGATCTATTTTCTTTACAACTTTCAAATATGTAATGAGATATTATTAACTACAGTCACCATGCTATACATTACATCCCCAGGACTTATTTATTTTATAACTGTAAGTTTGTATCTTTTGACCCCCTTTACCCATTTTCACCATCCCTTCGCCCTCCCCTCTGGCAATAACCTATCTGTTCTCTGTATCTAAGAGCTCTGTTTGTGTTGCTCCGTTTTAGATTCCACATACAAGGAAGACCATAAGATAATTATCTATCAGACTTATTTCACTTAAGATAACGCTCTCAAGGTCCATCCATGTTGTTACAAGCAGCAAGATTTCCTTCTTTTTTTAATGGCTGGATAATATTCCATTGTATATAAGAAAAACCAGTAGTTTTTCCTTTCCATCTCTAGATCTTCCGAAATATGCATAATGAGCCAGTATTAATACTCTAATCATGATGAAGGGGCACCTGGGTGGCTCAGTCAGTTGAGCATCCGACCCTCGATTTTTGGCTCAGGTCATGATCTAGGGGTCCTGGGATCGAGCCCAGTATAGGGCTCCCTGCTGAGCGCGGAGCCTGCTTGAGATTCTCTCTCTTCCCTCTGCTTTGCCCCTCCCCCCCAGACCTATGCTCTCTAAAATAAATAAATCTTTCTAAAAAACACTCTAATAATGAAAACCTTTAAAATAAATATTTTCTTAAACTTGAAACTGAGGAGAACTGAGACACTCATATTTCATCAATGGCTGCAACCACAGCTTCACTACTGATACAGCATAATTTAAAACTATCACCAACTTCTTGAGATGGCAGGAAAAGGTTACCCAAGAAAAATTTAATGACGTTCTTGGCATTCAGAAGTAAAAAGAAAAAACAAAAAACTGGAAACCTCAAAACTGAGTTATCCAGTAATGGTAGTTACTAGCCAAATATGGCTATTGAGTACTGCACAGAAATGTTGCTGGTGTGAATTCAGTTGTTAAGTGTAAAGTGTAAAATATGCACTGGATTTTGAAGATTTAATAGAAAAAAGGAATACAAAACATCTTTATAATTTTTACACTAATCACATATTGAAATGATATTTAGAGATACTGGGCTATATAAAATGTTTAATTCTACTTTTTTTTTTTAATGTGAAAATTTACAGAAGATGTAAACTACATCTGTGGTACACATTATATTTCTATTTAGAACAGTGCTGATTTAAGACATTTATTTTTTATTTTTTTAAAGATTTTTTAAATTTATTTGTCAGAGAGAGAGAGAACAAACAGGGGGAGTGGCAGGCAGAGAGAGAAGCAGGCTCCCTGCTGAGCAAGGAGCCCAGTGTGAGACTCAATCCCAGAACCCTGGGATCATGACCTGAGCTGAAGGCAGACGCTTAACTGACTGAGCCACCCAGGCATCCCAAGACATTTATTTTTTAATCTATTTAACTTGTCATGTATAAATATAGTTAAGATAAAGGCTGTCACTACTATTTTATTTCCATCATGTTCTCCTTGGATTTAGATCTCTAAATTCTAATTAATGTCACAGACTTAGGAACTCCAAAGTAATATGTTCAATTATACACAACTAAGTCCCATGGGAGGATCCCTTATTTTACAAACATTCCACCAAATAGTTCCCTTGGCTTTCTCATCTACAAAAGAGGGATGACAATATACCGTGTATGGGCTTACTGAGAGAATTGAAGGAGATGAAGTACTACAGAACAACTAAGTGGCATTGTTCTAGACTTGCTAGATTAAATAGTCAGCTAAGTAACTACTTCTACAGTATTTTCTCTCAGAATTCAGGATTCAAATTCAAGCTTCAATGAAATGATAATTAGGTCATGAACTCTCAGGGTCACTTTAGGTCAAAAAAACTCAGAAGTTAGTTTCCAAAGTCAAGTCTATGATAATGCCTTAGAGTTGTATAAATTTTCACACTGTACTGTGAATGTACTATATTTTTTGGTTATTTGTTATTTAAAATAATCTAGTCAAATACACAAAATTATCACTTTCAAATAAGGAAAAGGCTCTGAATTTAAGGGAGTGGGATTGTCCAGGGTCATACAAATATTAAGTAATATTCCTAGAAAACTTCATTTTAATCCTTAGATTAGAAAAAGTAAGCTGCAAATACTGTAAAGGGGTAGGGGAAAGAGATAAAGGAATCTGACAGACCTAGGAGAATGACAAATTTAAGGTTCAAAAAAAATGTATCTTAATGATTAAAACACAAAAGCAAAAAACTCACTTAAAATAACAGCACAAGTATGCCTGAAAATTAAAAGTGTTCTCCACAAAATATCTTCCAAAAACTCAAATCCAAAAAGGTGCTGAAGATTTTTAATGCCACTGGTTTGTGTTATAGCCAATGCTAGTATTGTGCCTATTGATAAGGGACTAAATAAGAAGTGAAATAAAATTAACAGCTCATTAAATTATCTGTATTGAAGATCAGCAACCGTTGAATTTTACATGTGCCTAACTTCAGCTGTTACCCCAAATCATCATCAGTGCTCCTTCTTAGGAACAAGTATGTTCAAAGCTTGTGTTATGGTAGGAGCTAAAATTCATATAGCCGCTACGTCTTCATTTTGTGGCAAGTACTTAACAACGACTTATTGCTTGATTTAACTTAAAAAAGATCTGGCTTCAAGTTTATACTCTAAAGAATTTTTCAAAGAGTGATTACAGGGGCGCCTGGGTGGCTCAGTCTGTTAAGCATCTGCCTTCGGCTCAGGTCATGATCTCAGGGTCCTGGGACGGAGCCCCACATTGGGTTTCTCCTTCTCCTTCTGCCTACTACTCCCCCTGCTTGTGCTCTCTGTCAAATAAATAAATAAAATCCTTAAACAAACAAACAAAAAGAGTGGATTATAAAGAGCTCACCCCATATCCCTCCTTGCTTTTGGGGCGCCTGGGAGGCTAAGTTGGTTAAACAGCTGACTCTAGATTTTGGCTCAGGTCATGTTCTGAGGGTCTGGGATCAAGCCCCAAGAGAAGTCCGCTGAGGATTCTCTCACCCTCTGCCCCCCCCACCACCCCCCACCAGCACTCTCTCTAAAATAAATAAATAAAATCTTAAAAGAAAAAAGGAGTTCCCCCCAATGAAACAGAACAGAAAACATAACTCATCACTCGTAAAGTATTTGATGAAACTTGTCTTTTTATCTGTGAATGTGCTGAATCATAATGTAAAATATATTTCTTAGAATGGGTCTCAGTCAAAAAGGTTTGAAAGACACTGCATAGCCTGCCTATAGCAAATCTACTACACATTTACTAACTGGAGGACTGTTGGGAGAAATAAAACTGAATCAAACTAAAAATCCTCCTTTTTGTTTGTTCAAGAGGATAGGAGGCTCATTTAAGGCAATTGCTTGAAGCTGAAAGGATCCTCAGCAATTCTACCACTCAATTCACTAATAAGACAACATACTTATCCAAGGTCATTCTTCTGTACAGTAGTTAGCATTAAAACCAAGTTTCCCATTCTAATTTTCAATGCACTACATCAGGCTGCAAAAAAACACCTAAAAAAAAAGTTATCAGCATTTAAATGCTAATTCTGAATTTCTTATTTTGGCTTCTAATAACCAAAAGAAATTGCAGCTTAACACATGCAACTATTTCCTCAAATACTATTCTAACAGATTAATGACCTCTCCAGCTCTCCCATTAAAAGCTTTTTCCAGCTAGTTACTTGGTACTTAGCTTTTTATGGCACTTTTCTTTTCCCATTATGTTCAGCAGTGCATGCAATACACTGGTTAGGAATGCAACACACTGCTTTTGAAAATGCATGACCAGGACCATAACATAACTGAAATTTTCCTAAATCTCTATATTCTGTCCAAATTTCAGAAGCAAATTACTACAACTCCAACTAAATCAGACCATATTTTTTATGGTCTGTATACCTCACTCTATATAAAACATAATAAATATTTAAGAGATCTCATTTAGAATGAGAAGCATATGCAAAATATTTCATTCCAATCTCCTAACAAATAAATCTTCACCAACAACCAAGTAAGAGAAGAAACAGTAAGGATTGAGTCTAAATATAAGTGATATCTCTACAAAGAGCTAAAAAAATTAAACACTGAAAATACGAAGCAGATCATCAACACTTCATACTACAAGCAAAGACTTATTTCTACATCCTCTCTCCCAATATACATAACTTGTAACACTTGCAAAAAATGTCCCCCAATGGCCTCAAATTACTTCTATAAAAACAATCATTGTTTACACTTACACAATTGTTAATGATTACCAACAAAATGCAGATTTTAAAAATTGCTAAACATTAGGAATAGCAGAAATATAATGTTATTTCTTCTGACTTCTGAGCCTTATAGAAGTACATAGAAATTTCAAACAAATACAGGGAAGGGGAAAGAGAAACTGAGGCACAGTGTCCTTCACACCCAAAGAGAAATGTCCTATTTTTTATTTTTTAAACCTGTACTATGTACGGGTTTAAATGTACTAAAGACATTTAAAAATCCAGTATTTTTAATCTACAGTCCAGCCAATTCACAAGATTGAATGCAAATTTTTCTCTTAGAAGATTAAGGGAAGGGGAATTTATACATATGTGTGTATGTGTATATGCTTAAATTATACTCACAGCAACATAACTGAAATTGTTTTCCCAACAGGGAATTCTAACTCAAATGCCAAATATAAGAGCTACCAAAGTTCGTTCATTCATTTTTCTAATATATAATGAAAATAGGCTATGCCCTAAAGACAAGGTGCAGGGTGGGGCAGGGGTATGCTGGCAGGGCACTGGAGTTAATCAGCGCCTAGCCCCAGGTAGGGAGTGGAGGGAAGATGATACAGATGGTGGAGCTCAGGGTGGATGTGTTGGGGAAGGGGGGAAGGAGGGGTGGGGAGCAAAATAAATTTTAAAAAATCATACTCAAGGGTATGAAAAATCTAGATGTGAAATACTATTAGACAATAGCCCTGTTCTGGTTTCCCATAGCTCAACTAAACAGTTAAAATTTAACCCTCATTTATAAGCATGGCATGAAATCGCTTAGGTTGGAATATAATTCCTCTTAGATGAAAACAGAATTTAAGTCATTAGGAAACCAGGAGCCAGCTACTACTTACAGATTTCTAGCTATGGCACTAAATAAAGAAGTCTGAAGTCCTTCTAAATCAAGGCATCCATCACCATAACTTCTGAAATACGTTTGAGACATATTTACCTGTGGCTACAACTCAAAATTAACTACTACTAAAAGGTTAAGTGTAATAGTACAATCCTGCCATATATCTCAACAAGACACAAAGACAAAACATACCATAAATTTCTGGAAGCCAAACATTCTAAAGTTTCCTGAGTCTATAGTAAATTTTCTTTTTTAAAGATTTTATTTATTTATTTGAGAGAGAGAGACAGCCAGCGAGAGAGGGAACACAAGCAGGGGGAGTGGGAGAGGAAGAAGCAGGCTCCCAGCCGGCAAGCCTGATGTGGGGCTCGATCCCAGGACGCTGGGATCACACCCTGAGCTGAAGGCAGACGCTTAACAACTGCGCCACTCAGGTGCCCCTATAGTAAATTGTTTTTAAAATAGCTACGTGTAATATTAATATTTGTTTCCTTGAGTAACTACAAGGAACTCTGATACTAAATATTTACCATTTATCATTTCAAAAGAAATACCATACTTACAAGCAAGCTTTGCTTTCACTGTTTCTCTTCAAATGCTTTCTAGCTCAGAATAATAATGAGAAATTACACAGCTGGTAATAGTTCCATGGCAGACCTTATCTGGCTGTATCTCAAAATTCTAGTATATTATGTTTGGCTCAAAGTAACAGAAGCATGATAAAATCTTGTCTTCCACAAAGAAACCAATCTAGCTCTTTAGCTATTTAAAAACTTCAAATGTGGGGCACCTGGGTGGCTCAGCCCTTAAGCGACTGCCTTCGGCTCAGGTCATGATCCCAGGGTCCTGGGATCGAGCCCCGCATCAGGCTCCCTGCTCGGAGGGAAACCTGCTTCTCCCTCTCACACTCCCCTTGCTTGTGTTCCCTCTCTTGCTGTATCTCTCTGTCAAATAAATAAATAAATAAAATCTTTTTAAAAAGTAAATAAAAACTTCAAGTGAGGGGTGTCTGGGTGGCTCAGTAGATTAAGTGTCTGCTTTCAGGTCATGATCTAAGGGTCCTGGGATCTAGTGCCACCTCAGGCTTCCTGTTGGGGGTGGTCTACTTCTTCCTCTCCCTCTGCCCCTCCCCCTGCTCCTGTGCGAGCAGGTGCGCACTCTCTCTCATGCACTCTCTCTAATAATTAAATAAAATCTTTAGGGATGCCTAGGTGGCTCAGTCAGTTAAGCATCTGCCTTCGGTTCAGGTCATGATCCCAGGGTCCTGCTCCGCGGGGAGCCTGCTTCTCCCTCTGCCTGCCACTCCCCATTTGTGCTTGCGTGCTCTGTCTCTCTGACAAATAAATAAATAAAATCTTTTTAAAAAATTAAATAAAAATCTTTTAAAATGAAATAAATTTAAAAAATGAATAAAAACTGCAAATGAAAAACCACAGATGCTGACTGATTTTTATCCACTGAGAATAACTAAAAGTCACACTGCACATCATGGAATGAGTTTAACATATGCACATAATTCTCAATAACTAACAGAATAGTAGTAATAAAAGGTCATCTGTCCAATCTTTTGTCTTCAACACTTCTGAATAGGCACCCACTTCTGGGAGGCATATGTAAACATTCTAGTCAACAATTATGACTCCAACATGGGTTTATTGGTTAACTTCTTCAGTTCATTTTCTTACCTAGATACCTATTTTATTTTACTGCCTCTTGGAAGTCGTTGGAAAAACCATACAATTTCTTTCTCAAAGCACCAGACCAGTTACAAATGCCATACACAGGAGGCACACATTGAGATCCAATTTTAATTTCATACACTTCAAGCACCAGATTAAAAACTGAAAAATTATCAATTTGGTCTTTAGGTCACAAAACAACTTGAACCATTCCTTTTAGTGTGTAGTACAAGATAATTACAAAGTCTGAAGAGAAGCATGCTAGCTTTTAAAACACAAATGAAAAGGAAACAAAGAAACAAGAAAGAATCATGCTCAACCTCACTTTTACCATTTGCTAGTTGTAATCCTGGAAATTATTTAACTTTTACAGCCTCTTCACCTATAAAATGAGTTCTACATGTCACAAGATTTAAATGAGAATGTATGTAAAACACAGGACCTGCCCCATAAATAGTTCCAAATCCCCACCCCTTTCCCAAGTCCTTTAAACACAAATGCACATACACTTCAAATTTCTCATCAAATCTCATATTAGACCCTAGAAGCAATTAGTAATAAAAACAATTTGTCACTGGGACGCCTGCCTGGCTCAGTTGGAGCGCACGATCCTCTTGATCTCTGAGTTGTGAGTCTGAGCCCCTCGCCGGGTGTAGAAATTACCGAAATAAACTTAAAAAAAAAAATTCCAACCACTATTACCAAAAAAAAAAAAAAAAAAAAAGCCACAATCTGTCACAATAAGACAGAAATTTAAAGACAACTAAATTAAAAACTGTTCTGTGTCACAAGAAGCCATCTTACTCAATGTGTCATTTACCTCATCACAGCAAGTATCTCTTAATTTACTCTCTAAATACTAATAAAAAAACATAGAAATGAGAGAATAACCACCAACGTAACTGTAAAATTTTAAACACTGATGAGGACTTGGGAAAAATAAAAGGAAAAGTAAACGTTAAAACAATCTACTTCTGTATTAAATTAAAATCTGGATCATAATACTCTAGCATAAATATGCTCAAAAAGACAAACCAATTTTTTAATTCCAAGATCGGGAAGATGAGAAATTAGAAATTTAATTAACTTTAGAGTGAAGACTCACCATAATTAAAAGTAATGAGGAAAACAGAATCAATTACAATACAAAAGAACTGGAAGACATGCCACAAACATAAATTATTTGCAAAAGATACATCTGGATAAAGGACTATTATCCAAAATATATAAAGAATTCTTAAAACTCAATAATAAGAGGGGCACCTGGGTGGCTCAGTCAGTTAAGCATCTGCTTTGGCTCATTTCATGATCCCGGGGTCCTAAGACTGAGCCCCAAGTTAGGCTCCCTGCTCAGCAGGGAGTCTGCTTCTCCCTCTCCCGCTGCCCCGACCCCCACATTTGTGCTCACTCACTCGCTCTCTCAAATAAATTAAATCTTTAAAAAAAAAAAAAAAAAACACAACATTAAGAAAACAAATAACCTGATAATGGGCCAAAGACTTAAAAACACCTCACCAAAGAAGATAGACAGATGGCAAATAAGCATATGAAATGATATTCTACACATGTCGCCAGGAAAATGAAAATTAAAACATCAATGAGATAACACTACATACCTATTAGAATGACCAAAATCTGGATCACCAATAATACCAAAAGCTGGCCAGCATGTGGAGCAATAGGAGCAATTCCCACTGCTAGTGGGAATGCAAAATGATACAGCCACTTTGGAAAACCCTGGCAGTTTCTTCCAAAACTAAATGCAGTCCTACCATCAGGTCCAGCAATCATGCTCCTCGGCATTTACCCAAAGAAGCTGAAAACTTAAGTACACACAAAAACCTGCAACACAGATGTTTATAACAGTTTTATCCATAACTGCCAAAACTTGGAAGCAACCAATATGTCCCTTAGTAGATGAATGGATAAACTGGTATACATACACAATGAAATATTACCCAGCACTAAAAGGAAATGAGCTATCAAGTCATGAAAAGGTCCCATGGAATAACCATACATGCATATTACTAAGTAGAAGCAGCCAATCTGAAAAGACTATGAGTACTGTATGATTCCAGGTACATGACATTCAGGAAAAGACAAAACTGTGGAGAGTGAAATGATTTGTAGTTGCTAAGAATAAAGGTGAGAGAGAAAGATGAATAGGGACAGCACCAAGGATTTTTTTGAGCCATGAAAATACTCTGAATAATAATGGATATATGTAATTATACATTTGTCCAAACCCACAGAATGTGTAACATCCTAAGAAAAAAAGCCCTAAGGAAAACCATGGACGCTGGGTGGTTATCATGTGTTCATCCTTGGTTAAAAAAAGAAAACGGTACCACTCTGGTCAGTGATATGGGAGGAAGCTATGAATGTGTGGGGGCAGAGAGGTATATGGAAAAATTCCGTACCTCTCTCTCAATTTTGTTATAAATCTAAAGCTGCTCTAAAAAAATTAAGCCTAATGAAGGAAAAAAGAGAATATTGTATTATTGACACTCGATTCCCAGCACTGAAAAAGATTTTCCAAAAATATAACAAAGGATTATTAATTTTGCTTTGAAGAATTTATGAAATTGATTACGGGAGTAAAGCACCTGAAAGTAGGCAAATATCAAAAGACAAAAGACAATATATCATTTATTATTAAGTACATGGGGGGACGTTCTTAAGAAATAAAATACAAAGCAATGAGAAAATTTTAAGCTAATAGTATTGATCAATAAAATAGCTCTAACTTTGGGCACTGAAAATATACATGAGCATCTCTCTTTTGGAAACAATCTGATTGTGGAAAATATTTAAGTGTTCATAACCTTAGAAACCAATAATTACATTCTGAAATTTAATCCTAAAAAAATAGGTCTAAATAGTGAAATCTGAGGTATTACTTTGTGTTTTGTTTGCAAGGCAATAGGTAGATTCCTTTCCCCCACTCCAAGGCCACTGTCTCAAGGTCTTTTGTGTTATTTTAGAACCAGCAGTTAGAAGACAAGCCCCTCATCTGGCTTGTTTGAGAAACGCCAGGCCCAAAGAGAGAAGTTCAGCTAGAATGTACTAGAGAGGAAGGGGATGGAAAGAATAAAGAGTTGAAGAGGTAGAAACTGGGGGAAAACAAGGGACTTAAAGTATTCACCCAGATCAAGATCAATACCCCTGCCCCCAATCCCACTGGGAGTGGCATGTGGAAGAAGAGGATGGGGGTGCAGTGGAGGTAAGAGAGAGACAATGACAGTAAGAACTTTTAGAAAATTCTATGAAAGATCCTACGACTCAAAGTTCTTTGTAAGTTGGCCTTCAAAAGAACCTTCCAGGCTTATATAAATAGCATGTCGTTGACAAGCAGTGTAGATGCAAGACTGGAAAGCCTTTTCCTGATAGTGTTCTAGAATATATGAAGCTATCCAAAGATTGGGGGAAGGAGGAGTTGTACAGGGGAATAATGACCAACAAAATTAGGTGAGGTCAAAACATATTAAATTTTAGTAAAATGGAAATATATTTCACCGTTACAACCTTACACATAAGACTCGTGCCTACTGTATATATAAAACATAACTTAATAACAACAATAGGGGGTAAATCATGGTGTTTCTGCATGAGGAACTGCTGTTAAACGGAGCTTTTAATAATGTTCATAGATTCCTATGTTCCAATGAATTACAAAATTATCATGAAATAAAATTATACATACACACACACCTATGATCCCAGCAGAACATAAGGCTGTGAGGGCAGGGTTTTCCTCTATTTGCCAACTAAGATAGTACCTGGCACAGAGGAGGAGTTCAATAAATAGTTGTTGAAAAAATGTAAAACCCATCTTAGGGGAGAGAGAAAAGGAAAATATTCCAAACTGATACACTGGCCTTGTCTTTTAGTGATAAAACTTTGGTGGGGTTAT
Organism: Ursus maritimus; assembly: GCF_017311325.1. Lineage (NCBI taxonomy): Eukaryota > Metazoa > Chordata > Mammalia > Carnivora > Ursidae > Ursus > Ursus maritimus. Next base: position 3,086,820 of record NW_024425119.1, read on the forward strand.
TTTGGTTTCTATTTTTCCCTGTCTTCTAAGATGTCTCTGACTAGGTATTACTTCCATAACGGAAAAAAAACTAGGAAGTAATTCCCTTTAAATGCATTAAGAATTTCCTATATTTTCAAAACATCTTTGGTATGCTCTAGGATAGACAACTGAAAATTTAAATAAAGGGAGAAGATTTAAGTTATCTTGAGTGGATAGGAAGTAGAAAGAGCACACTAAAGCTGTTTCTCCTATAGTTTTAGTCAATATACAAAACTAAACCTCCTCAAAGAACTTTCAATGTACTAATACTTGGGTCTTAAAAACTCTACCAGCATGGTAACGCTGTTCTAAAAACAAACTAGTGATTTAAAATATTCTGACCATGCCCAAAATCATGAGAGGTAGTGAATCAACTTTTTGCAAATCTCTGAACAAAGGCTAGAGTGAAAAAATTAATCAGCTTTGCACTATATCAACCATGACTTTTAAACTTCTGTTCAGAGTGATCAAATGCATCAATGACCAATTTCCTAGATGTAGTTGTAACTAAATGTTAGCATTTGTGGCCCAAACATTCTAATTGATTTTCTCTTGATAATTAAAAAGAAATACACAGTCAAGTAGGAATTCAAGTGTCACACACTCTAATTTAAGATCAAAATGTTAGTTCTGAAACTGGTATCACAACTGCATGTGCAGAAGTAGTACAAAGTCTCAAAAACAATTATGACAGTGTACAAATAATACATATTTTTATCTAAAATTTCTAATTTTTAAGATAAGAAATGTGTTTTTCTGTGAGGTAAACCAGGCAAATTATGCCACTACACACAACAATCACAACTATGGGAACACACATCCCAATTAGGATTACAGTATAAAAACAGTATTTGTTGTTTTGATCAAAACACTTAAAATTTTTAAATGGGAAAATGCTTTTGCTATGCAGTAAAACAGGCAAACTACCACCATACAGTATGATCGTGCTATAAAAACAAAAATCAAACACAGAAATTAGACTGTTAGAAATGGTAACAAGGCTTATCTCTGGATGAAGGGATTCATTTCAGGTCATTTTGATTTCATTTTTCCCTCTAATTTCCTAATTTTTATAATGAGAACATATTACTTCTATAAAATTTTTCTTAAAAATCTTTTTTACGTGTGATTTAAGGATGGAAAAAAGTGAAGTAATAACTTAGATAACGGGAGTCAAAATCAAATTAGCATCTTCTAAACAATGACTATGAAAAGGATCTTATACAAAAGGAAAGTAGGCTCTGTGGTTATTAAATTACCACATAGATTTTGAAAAGCATTACCTTGGCATCTCAGATATTTTACAATTTTATTAAAATAAAACACTTAGAGATAGGGAGCCTGGGTGGCCAGTCGGTTAAGCACCTCCTTCGGCTCAGGTCCTGATCTCAGGGTTCTGGGATCAAGTCCCACATCAGGCTCCCTCCCCAGTGGGGAATCTGCTTCTCCCTCTCCCTCTGCCCCTCTACTCTGCTTGTGTTTGCTCTCTCTCTTTCTTTCTCTCTCAAATAAATAAACAAAATCTGAAAAAAATAATAATAAAAAATAAAATAAAATAAAGCACTTAGTAATATTTTCACTAATCTTTTCACCCTCAAGTATTGTACAGAAAGAACTAGTCACGAATTAACTATTTTGGAAAAGTTGATGCAAATAAATAGTTGAACTACAAATACTATTGCTTTTATAAGCAAAAGACATCAAAAATCAACTTAACCTTTTCCTTAATATTATTTTTTTAAAAGATTTTATTTATTTATTTGACACAGAGAGAGGCAGCGAGAGAGGGAACACAAGCAGGGAGAGTGGGAGAGGAAGAAGCAGGCTTCCCGCTGAGCAGGGAGCCCTATGTGGGGCTCAATCCCAGAACGCTAGGATCATGACGGGGGCCGAAAACAGACGCTTAATGACTGAGCCACCCAGGCGCCCCCTCGATATCATTAAAATATGATTATGGGCACTAAATTGGTTAACAAATTTAAGGAGACACAATGGCCAGAAATAAAGAATATTTAAAAAGCAGCAAGTTTACACATTTAGTATACATCCAAACATGTATTAGCAGTTTATTTGCAATAAAAAAAAATAGTTACCAAATATTTCAAGATATTTGCAATAAAAACTGACTTCTAATATTCTTAGCAACAACTAAAATACCCAAAGAACAAGACCATAAGAAATATCATTTCTTTTTTTTTTTTTTAAAGATTTTATTTATTTATTTGACAGAGATAGAGACAGCCAGCGAGAGAGGGAACACAAGCAGGGGGAGTAGGAGAGGAAGAAGCAGGCTCATAGCGGAAGAGCCTGATGTGGGACTCGATCCCGCAACGCCAGGATCACGCCCTGAGCCAAAGGCAGACGGTTAACCGCTGTGCCACCCAGGCGCCCCAAGAAATATCATTTCTGATACAGCTATGCTGGTAAATAACAAAATACAAGATAAAAGCTTAAAGGACTAATGCCAATTTTCAAAAAATAATCAGATATTAAAAGCACCACAAACCAAATAAATAGAAAAGACTTCAAAAACCCAAATTTCTCTGTTCAGCAACAGCAAAAGAATTATGGTTTGTAAAGGGTGCTAATAAAAGAAACCACAAAAAGGTAGATGCTAACATTTTTTTAAAGGAAGTAGTATACTTAATTTACTGTAGCATCAGCTCTTTTACGGCATTTTATTTTAACAGAATAGTCTAGGTCAGAGGTGGCCAGAGAAACAATGTGAACTATACATGCAATGTTAAATTTTCAAGTAGCCGCATTTAAAAAAGTAAAAACAATCAGATGAAATTAATATTTATCCAATATACCCAAACATGATCATTTCAACATGTAATCAATTTTTTAAACTGGAATATTTTAACTTTTTTACTAAGTCTTCAAAATCCAGTGTATAATTTACAACCGCACATCTCAATTTGGATGCTAAATATTCTTAAAGTTTATTTGAGAGAGAGAGCAAGAGAAAGAGAGAGTACGCACACAAGCCTGGGCAAGTGGGGGGAGGGGCAGAGGGAGAAAGAATCCCAAACAGACTCCCTGCCGAATGCAGAGCCCAACTTGGGGCTCAATCCCACCACCCATGAGCTCATGACCATAGCTGAAATCACCAGTCGGGCACTTAACCGACTGAGGCCCCTGGATGCTGAATTTTTATTAGAAAAACCACAAAAAACAAATACTAAATTTGATACTAAGACTCACAGAATTGATCTGCATTTATTGGGAATGATTTTGAATGTGAGTGAGGTGATTACTACAACCTTCTACAATTTCAAAGTAAAGTCAGGACAGTTTTTATCACGTGTTTTCCTTTAAGGCTAAAAACTGCAACATACCCCAAAGCAACTCAGAAAGAATGTCAAAGTAAAAACAGTAAATTAATTTTAAAAGAGTACCACTGTCAGAGAAAGACACTAGAAGAAGGAAAGGATGGCAGCCCTGCTGCAGTGAGAAGGTCCCACAGGGGACGTCAGCCCAGAGGAGCTAAGAGATTATATTCATATTCATGTTTTTACTCTCAACACTTCTGACATCAAATGCGTGGTGTTTGCACACCACCAACAAATTTTTCAATTATCCGGAAGTCATTCCTGACACTAACTACCTGAAGTTAGAGCAAAGCATACAGATTAAGGGGCTGAGTCCCACAACACTTCAGGTGATAGCTGCAAGTCCCAGTACAGCTGCCACCTATACTTCTGACCAACATGCTATATAGATCGGGAGTTCCCATGACCCCCTCCTCACATTTGATAATTTGCTTGAATGGCTCAAAGAACTCAAACAGTTTACTTACCAGTTAATGCTAAAGGATATAATCTAAGGCCAGCCAGATGGAACATACTTAGGGCAAGATACCACTCTGGAAATTCCAAGAAGTTTAGGAGCTCTGTGTCAGGAGCCAGAGGCAAAGATTGAGTATATATTTCTTATTATGCCACTTGTACATAAACAGGAACTATGCAAATTCATCTATATATTTAGCAAGATGAGAACCAAGTTTCTCACTACTAGAGAAGGGAAGCATACATGTAGGAAAAGGGGAAAGCTATGAAGAACTCTATGTTGAACTGGAATTAGATCTATCAATGTGAAGTTGTGGCTTCTGATATATACAGATAGATATAAATACATAAACACATGGGGTGCCTGCATGGCTCAGGTCATGATCCCAGGGTCCTGGGATTGAGCCCCGAGTCGGGCTCCCTGCTCAAATGGGGGCCCTACTTCTCCCTCTCCCTCTGCCCCTCCGCCCTGCTCATGTGTGCTCTTTCTCTCATTCTGCTCTCTCTCAAATAAATAAAATCTTTTAAAAAAAAAAGTGTGTATACACACACACACACACACAGAGGCACAAACACTCATACATACATATAAATACTTCCTAACTCTTCACTAATAAACCTGGAAAAGTGATGCCCCAGTAGCCGTGAGTACACCTTGCTTTCTGAATCCTATTCTACACTGTAAGAAACCTGCTTCCTTGGAGAAGTGGCTGGTCCAGGGCCAGGGTGGGGAACGAACATCTCGTGCAGAAAATAAGGACATCATCAAAAAATGATAGGGACATGTTAATAAAAAGGACACAGAAGGCAGCTTCTGCCCCAATCTGGGACAACTGTTAAGTATTTCATAGTAAAAAGGTTTTTTGAGGTATTAGTGTATCTATCACATAAAGACAAGAGGAAAAAAACTCTGTTGTGTAATAGTTAGCTAAGTACTGGTTGTTAAAGAAGTCGTTTTTACTTGTGAAGAGGGTTAAAGATGACAGATGTTTAAAACAGTAAACTAAAATAAGATACTCAAGCAGAACACATATTCAGTAAAATCTGTGAAAGCCTATGTAATAGTGGCATTTATTTCAAATACAGAAATTTCACTTCTATCCTTGTAAGAGGGACAGAAAATGGTCAAGGTTCTCCCCAGCAGAACACCACTATGCCCCACCCCCACAACTTATGTTGGAGGGGGAGGGGTATCTCTAGAGACAAATTAGCTGGTACAAATGCAACACAGACAATTTGTCCACCAAAAGCTATATGTAAACTAGCACCTCCATGTAATAGGGTGCCTGGTCAGGCAGAAAAAATATTTAAGTTGAGAGTCTACCGTTTTAAAATTGCTGGTGGCTTTTTTTGTTCTGGCAGAAAAGAGCAATGCACCTGAGTGTCACCGTCTTTGTTCTGGGAAGAACCACTTGAGTGGACCTTCTCAGCAATGTAATTGAAGCAAATAGGTATCTTTTGCCCTAGAAAAGGTACATAGCAGGCTCTGTTTTTGACTTGATAAAAGCATCCGCACCAATAATATTAAATGGTACTGAGCTGAGAGAAAGTGTGTAGAAATATGCAAAAAAAACCTGACAAAAAACAATAAAGGCTTTTGGTAAGCATGCAGACTCCAAGGCCTTTCCTTTTAAGTTTATTGTTATTAGAAACTCTTGACAGACTTAAATGACAATAATGCAACTTACCTTGAAGGAAGAGAAAATGAAAGCCTAAACCTGTGCCTAGGATGAAAGAGGGAAGGTGAAAACCCCTACAGACCCAGTTACTCTAACAAAACAGGAACATTTTAAACAATCTGCCATACTTTGGGGCCAGATCTTATGTGCCCAAGTATGGGTTACCCCCAGTATAACAGGGTAAGGAATTGTCTAACTTCGAAGAACCATTTTAGTCTAAAGAACATCCAGGAAGCCAGGCCTACGGGATGATATGCTTATTAGTCTGTCCTGGTGTATACACAGGCCAATAATATCAACTGATACAGTTTTAGTGTTTTGCTAAATTAATATGAAGTCTTGATGCTTAGAGAAGAAAATCTCATTTATCTGAAAATCTTACTGGAGGTAACATCTTATTTCCATAACAATACCGAATAAATTAATCATTCCAGAGGATTTCAAAACATAATTATGTAATTTAAATGAGATTTCTACTTGGAGCTCATACAAACAAGAGAGCTAAATCCTTCTCAATAGCATATATAATATGTCAAAGTACACAGTGAAGAAAAAAAAAAGGTAAGATCTTTTTTAAAAATCAAGGAAAAAAGTCCATTCATTCCATCAGTATCAAGAACTAAACTAACAAACTATAACTTCAATCTCCAAAGTAAATAAAACTAAGTCCTATGGAAATTACATAATAACAATTAACACGTTGATCTATTCATTAAGTACTCCAATATCCTTAATTCTGCTTTCCTGGTTGAGTAAAATAGCACTGGTACCTAACAATTTTAGGAATTTAGGAATTTAATTAATTTTTACCAACAATGTTAATACTTGAAAATGAACAATCTTTATAAATAAAAGTTGCTGAAGACCACTGACAAAAATCCTACTAACACTAAGGCATTCAATTTATCTCTATTTGATGGAAATTTGATACACACACACCACAGAAATACCGATTTACCTTAAATACTTAAGTCTAAACAGAACATCCTGTGATAACCAATGAATGTAAATAGCATCTAAAAAACTCTGAACACACCAAGAAGTTAATTAAAAAGATCCTGCGATCTCCCTCCTTATAGAATCTACATATAAATACTGGCTAAAAGAACATTTAAATAGAGATTTATTTCATGAAGTGAAATATAAAAGGTGTAAGATGCAAAACAATGAATTATAATTGCTCAATAGGGCAGAAGGACTTAGAATTCCACAAGAGCTCAAACTCTTCTTCCTGGTTTAACTGATATATTCTGCAGTGGAAAAAACAAGATATGCCATGATCTTGCACAAGTTATTAAACCTGAGTTAGTTTCTTCAAGCATAAAATTAAGAAAATATCTGCCTTGTTTGGTGCCTGTTGCAAAAAAACGCTCTCATTAGGTAGGTATTATTGATTATTAATACCTTTCCAGATTAATTAGCAAGGAACACTTTGCAAAAAAAGGCCTGAAGAAAGGTATGCAGTATTTAGGTCTTTTGTTATAGAAAAGTCCATTTTTACCACATTCTAGAAACAGTATAGTAATTCAGAATCTTTCTTGTAATAAAATTGTATTTGAAATCTGGCTGTTTCCTCAAGTGAAACACAAAGATGGTCATTACAGAGAGATGCTCCCTTATAAAGTATGTATCACCATACTATTATGTAAATGAAACATGAAGTCCAGAGATTATAGGAGAAAAACAAACTGTTTAACCAGAACATTACTTCCAGTGAGTATTCTGGATACTAACTGGTACATAGCATGAAGTGTGGAAACTTATTTGGACTAAATCTAACTATCCACAAAAAATAACCAAAACTAAAATAACTGGCTTAGAACAGACCCTTAAGACAGATATTGAGGCAGAGAAAGCAGAGAAAATACTTTATTTCAATGTTTTTAAAGACCTTTCCTTGCTTATCTATCCATCTCATCCTTGATTATACCTTCTACTTAGCCAATCTTTCTTGCCCCATACTCATTCAAACTTGTCTAAATAAAATAGCCTAGTCTTCTATCTCTAGTTCTTAACCTTCCTCAGCCATTCCCTTAAATCCACTGCAAATTTTCCACTATTCCGAAACTGTAAGATTACCAAATACCTGGAGCAAATGTGACATAATGTTAATCAGTTAATTCTGCATGTATATATGAGTTTGTGATAACAACCTTTGTATATCTTTTCCAAAAAAGGAACTATTTTTACTTTATTAATACAGAATACTATTTTTAAAATATGTAACTTGAGTTATAAAAGCAACACACTGTGTGTGTGCGTGTGTGTATTTTAAGAGGTGGGGCAAGGCAGAGGGGCAGAGGGAGAGAGAGAATCCTAAGCAGGGTCCACACCCATTGCACAACCGACCTTACAAACCTGAGATCATGACCTGAGCCAAAATCAAGAGTCAGACACTTAACCAACTGAGCCACCCAGGTGCCCCCACATTCTATGTTCTTTATGGTATGTAAATTATTCATCAATCAAGCTGTGAAACACACACACACACACACACACGTCAACCCAAGATCTAGATACAGCATGTTCCAACAAATTTCCCGCAATGATGGACGTGCTGTGTATCTGTGCCATCCAGTATGATAGGCCCACATGGCTTTTGAGCATTTGAAATGTAGCTAGTGTAACTGAAGAACTGAGTTTTAAAATTTTATTTCATTTTAATTAAGTTAGCCACAGGAGGCTAGTGAACGGTACATAAATCTAGGGTATTACCAGCAACTTACATCTACCCTTGCTCACATCCCCTCTCTTAGATAATCCTGAATTTTGTTAATAACTTAATAGCCAAACGCAAAAAATTTCCAAAACCTAACTAATCTCTACAATTCTTTTCTAGTCCTTCTAAAAGCTATTCTCCAAAATTACAACTACGCAAATTGGACTTCTCTACTATATTCCTTTCTTAAAATTTTATTCCCTTGCTACTGCCCTTCTTCTAGTGTTCTACTTAGTCCAACCCCTTGGCTCTTTTTTTTCCTTTGCCCACACATTAATTATTTCTACTCTGTCCCAGGAAAATTATCCTCCCCTGTCTCTTCCTCTATTTTTCTCTATATATTTATATATATCCTTACCCTAGATGATCTCATGTACTTGCATTATTTCAGCTATGACTAACATAGACATTTGGGAATCTATAGCTTTACCTTGGACCTATTCTTTGAGCTTCAATAATATATCCAATTGCCTACAGAACTTCTTCATGGAGGTTTCACAAGTACCTCAGGCTTAATATATCAATTTGAATGTATCTCCACAGCCTTTCCCTTCCCCCAAAAAAACAAAACCCCTAACTCTTTCTTATTCATTCCCTCAGTTGACAGCACAATCATCTATCCCTACCCTTTTATCTGTGCTTCACTTTTCCTCCAAATGCCAATCCATTACTAACCCTGAATATTTTATCTCCGAAATATTTAGATTCCTTTCCTCTACTACTGCCCACATTCAGGCTGTAGAAATCTCATACTCATACCCCTAACTAAACTCTACACATCCCTTGTACTCCTTAAATCCATTCTTCATAATTACTTCTACGCAAATCTACTTATCTTCTTTGTTTATAATTCTTTATGTTACCCTTCACTGCCTATAGCCGAGTATTTGTGGGGGGGGGGGTGTTCAAAGAGCATGTAAATATAAATATGATAATGATGTCTAGAAATTCTTCAACATGTTAAAGAGATGACCTGTGCACTTCCCAAATTTATCTTAATCCACAGTGACCTACCAGTCCAAGTAAGGAGAGTATCCACATAGAGACAGATATATCAGGTTATTTAGCACAAAACTACTAACCATTAAGATGATCTTGTCAGGCATTCCTGGGTGGCTCACTCAGTTAAACTTCTGCCTTTGGCACAGGTCATGATCCCAGAGTCTTGGGATTGAACCCCACACCTGTCTCCCTGCTTGGCAGGGAGTCTGCTTCTCCCTCTCTCTCTCTCTGCCCCCCCCCATGCGCTCTCTCGCTCAAATAAATAAATAAAACCTTAAAAAATAACAATAAAATGATCCTGTCATTATCCCAAGCACGCTGTTTAACTCTACTAATAGAGAAAATGTGCACTTCAATAATGATTTGATATATTAGTTTCACCTCTGTTTGGTTTATATATTAGTTTGCGTTTAATTAACACAAGACCATCCACCATGCTCATACTGACCAAAAAAAAAAAATCATCTGTCTCTGAGAAGCTGAACCTTGGCTGCATAAAAGGCAATTATTTCTACAGAAATAATTAGTGTGGTTTTTCTTAACTAACCTGAATATGATGATTATACCAACTAGATTTCTAAACATTCTTTTTTTTTTTTTTAAAGATTTTATTTATTTATTTGACAGAGATAGAGACAGCCAGCGAGAGAGGGAACACAAGCAGGGGGAATGGGAGAGGAAGAAGAAGGCTCACAGTGGAGGAGCCCGATGTGGGACTCGATCCCAGAACGCCGGGATCACGCCCTGAGCCGAAGGCAGACGCTCAACCGCTGTGCCACCCAGGCGCCCCACTAAACATTCTTTTTAAAATTATTCCTAAATTTTTAAATTTCTTAAGAATTCTTGAATTCCTAGAAAAACTGTATTTGCTTGTGATGACTAAACAGTTTACCTGAGGATTCCTTCCTCAAAATCATTAAGCACATTCATTTAGTATAGCACACTTAATATGTCAATCTTGCAACACCAAGATTCAAGTCACAATGTCAAAAAGCAAATTCTTTATGAAAGCCCATCTGAGGGGTGCCTGGGTGGCTCAGCCGGTTAAGAGTCCAACTGGTAATTTTGGCTCAGGTCATGATCTCATAATTGAGAGGTAAGTTGCATGCTGGGCACAGACCCTGCTTAAGATTCTCTCCCTCTCTCTGCTCCCTCCTCAAAAAAAAAAAAAAAAAAAAAAAAAAAAAAAAAAGCACCTCTGAAAAATCTAAATTAATATAAATTAAAGTGGAGATATGATCAACTATGTCAATCACAAAACCAAGCAAATTATTGACATCATTCTTCTCATGTAGAATATCAATAACCAAACTTTTAAAAAGTACACACGACAGTAAGTCTACCACCTGGTAAAGACACCATCCTCTCCCCAATAAAAACTCTTAAGAAGAGCTTCTAGCAACTTCTTTTCAGTGTGAAAAGCTGCTCCCCTTTGTCTTAAAATTTGATAAAATTCCTGGGGCACCTGGGTGGCTCAGCCGTTAAGTGTCTGCCTTCAGCTCAGGTCATGATCCCAGGGTCCTAGGATCGAGCCCCACACTGGGCTCCCTGCTTGGTAGGAAGCCTGCATCTCCCTCTCCCACTCCCCTTGCATGTGTTCCCTCTCTCGCTGTCTCTCCTGTCAAATAAATAAAATCTTAAAAAGAAAAAAAATTGATAAAATTCCTGAAACTGAAAAACCAAAAAGCTCCTAAAACCCAACTTTATTTTTTCTAACTAGAAACTTTATTTTATTTTTTACTAATTTTTATTTGGATTAATCCAGTTGAGGTCAATTAGGAAACGGTGGGGAAAGAGGAGAGAATCTGTGTCAATATTAGAATCTGGATGAGTGCTATTCTCTTCCAGATATTTAAAATTTTGCTTTTTAACTTTTACAGAGCTAAAAAAGTAGTGAACAAAGCAAATATATCATCTTTCCAACGTAGCTCATTAACTCAAACATTATAATTCCAGTGCCTTTTCCCTAATTTTCTATTGCATGTCCTAAAGCCCATCTTTAAGAAGTTTAAAATATTCAATCAATTTGAAACAAGTGACAACATAAAGCCTTTCAAAATGGATTTTTTTAAAGCACCATTATTCTTTTATTATCTACAACACTTTACAAAGTACCTTCACATAGTTTTTCAGTTATCTTCAACAATCCAGTTAAGTCCTATTACTAATAAATCAGCATTACAGATTTAAGTTCCTTACTCAGGGTCAGATAATTGAGTAACAGAGAACCCAAATGTTCTGCCTTAGAAGTCTTTTCCATTATACAGTATTACGTTATACTATAGTGAACTCTCCAAATACAAGATTAGAGAATCTGCTGTGGACCAAAGAAAGGAAAGGAGTATGGATAAAACAACCCTGAGATCTACAACTATTTCTAACTTAGAAAAGAATATAGTATTTATTAAAGTATATTGAGACTCTACTTATATCTTCAACAAGCTCAAGGACTAGTTAAGGAGACAAAGAATATAAACAATTGCGAATCATTCTGAAGAATACCATAAGAACGATCCCAAAAGGAAAAAGATATCAGCAAATTCTGGAAGGTAATAATTCAAAAAGGCTGGCATTTGAGAAAGTGATGGGTCACGAAATTACGAAGGTAGGCAGAAGACAGGTAAAGCTAAAGAATTTCAAAGCACTGATGACAACATGTTCAACTCTAAAGTTCCCCCTGTAAGAACGATAGCAACAGTATGAGTTTTACTACGTGAATTTTCAAGCATAAGTATAGACAAATCAAACAAAATGTTCACAAATATCCTCAAAAAGACAGCCTAAAAAGATGCTATATCATCAGTTAATACTTATGTGCTAGGCCTGTCCCAAATGTTTTATATTTACATAATTCATTTAGCTGTCACAACAACTCTATAAAGTAGGTACTCTTATTACATCCCATTTCATCGACAAGAAACTAGCACAGAAGTGCCCAAAATGACACCGTCATTAGCAGAGTCAGGATTTGAATTCAGGCAGTTATGTTCTTCATGACTACATTACACTGCAGAAAATAGTACCCTCTTCAAATCTAAATTGAGGTCATGCATGGTAAGTCTCACCTATTCCTGCACACTACAGTTGTCCTGTTAAGAAAAAAAAGAAAGAAAGAAAGAAAAGAAAACCAAAAAATTCCTCAAATAAAATGCAAGATGCTAAAAATAAACAAACACAACTGGTACAGAAAAACCGAATAACTATTATGAATTTTTCATGTTATGCTAACATTTTCAGAAATTATAATTTGAGCATAACCACTCTTACTACTTTCACAGCTTTAGCTAAAAATCTTAAAAGCTACTAGAAAACCCAAATAACAGATTTAAAATAATTTCTGAAAATGAGAGCCCAGTTTTAGTTGATTGTTTCCATAGAGATTAAGTAGAATGACTTTCAAATGACCAGGATCTTATACTAAAACAAGAAATGAGGGGCGCCTGGGTGGCACAGCGGTTAAGCGCCTGCCTTCGGCTCAGGGCGTGATCCCGGCGTTACGGGATCGAGCCCCACATCAGGCTCCTCCGCTATGAGCCTGCTTCTTCCTCTCCCACTCCCCCTGCTTGTGTTCCCTCTCTCGCTGGCTGTCTCTAACACTGTCGAATAAATAAGTAAAAAATCTTTAAAAAAAAAAAAAAAGAAATGAACTCAATCACTATACAATAGATTCCTCATTTGTTTTACACAAAAACAACCTTATATAGGAACAATTTTGATACTTAAGATACTTAAGATGAGAAAAAAAGTAAATAATAGACAAGGAAAACATTTAAACCCTTAACACTAAGAAAAATCATTGGAAATCAACTTAAATTCTCAATTCCTGTACCACAAAGGTTACTTCCTACAGCAATAAATTTACGTTTATTTTAAATCATACCTAACCAAAGTTATGCTGTCTTTAATCCCATTCTGTCTTGTTAGGAGGGAAAAAGGATTACTTCAAACAAGTTACCAAGCATTCTTTAATTTGCACAGCAGCAACACTTGAGTTATCTCAAAGTTCCCCACACTCATCAGTGACTCTAAGACAAACAAAAAACCCTCCAAAGACTATTCCCTGAAATCTTGTTCCTGGGACTGAAAATTACTGAAGATTCTCATCCTGAAAAACAAGGAATTTGGCACAAATGTAAAAAATAAAGGAAAAAAACCCATCAATATTCAAATGGAAAATTCAGTTCAGGAGTTATTTTAAGAACTAAAGCAAAGAAAGAAGTTATGGTTTCTTAATCACAGAACCACATTGCTAACTTTTTATAAAACAGTAATAAAAACCTGTACAACTGAAACTAATGTAACATTGTGTGTCAACTATACTTCAACTTAAAAAAAGAAAATTAAGTAAAAAAAAAAATTAGTATCATACACTCATGCTGAGACATGACCTTTAATTTACAAAGAAAAATAAATAAAAGAAGCCAGAGCAAAGCAAGCACTAAGAACACTGGAGCTTAAACAAAATTTGACTTCCCCTTCCAAGTTGATCTGGAAACAATCTCATCAATATACAAAGCGAATGTATCAAGTTATCAAGTGAACTCTATTTAGAAGCAACCTGGGGAGAAATGTACTTTAAGTAAAATCATTTACAAATCTGTGTATAAATACGTTTTCTTAAAAAAATTATGCTACATTTCTTAAAAAACTAAGATCCTTCCATAGAAAAGCAATGTAAACGCTGCAAAGTTCAGCAATAACATTTTCTGACCAAGGCAACTGAGTATTAAAATTAAGACATGTCATTTGCCTAATAAAATGAAGTAAAGAAATCTGTAAAGAAATCTGCATCCTTGGTGCACTGGGTGTTGTACACAACTAATGAATCATCGAGCCTTACATCGGAAACCGGGGATGTACTGTATGGTGACTAACATAATATAATAAAAAATCATTTAAAAAAAAAAAAAAAAGAAATCTGCATCTTAAAAGATCAAAGGTAGAACTTAAGATCTTGTGGTATCAAAGTAGTATCTACTATTATTTATTAGGAATTGATACCTGTTTTAATAGATAGCTATGCATACTGTGACTCTAAAAATTAGCTTGATGGAAACAGGTAGATTTGTATACCACATTCACTCATTCTCCATCCCAAAAAGCCTATTTATACATTTGAATTGATAAAATCAATACCCATACCAAAGTATTGAATTTGCTAGAGCTATAGAATTCTGAAGAAATCCAACAGTGACTTCCACACCAAAATACAACTGCCTCATTTGAGATGTACTAATTAGCCATCTACTAGACTACAAATGCTTTAACATTTCCCAAATCACTAGATCCTAACCAGTTGTTTTTAAGATTTTATTTATTCATCTGAGAAAGAGAGCACTGAGAGAGAGAGCAGCAGACTCCCTGCTGAGCAGAGAGCTCAACTCGGGGCTCAATCCCAAGACCCCGAGATCATGACCTGAGCCAAAGGCAGACACCCAGCCAACTTAGCCACCCAGCTGCCTGATCTAACCAGTTTAAAAAATTTTCTTTACCAATCTAAGCAAGTCATTTACCTGTTCCATGATTTCTGGTTCTTTATCAAGTAAGTCGATGGGCAGAATAACCTAAGATCTCTTCCAATTTTAATAAACGAAGATTTTTAACTCAACCACTGAATACAATATTTCTCCTATCCTCCTACAGAAAAATATGTATAAGTATACTTTCAGTGAAAAAAGCTTTGCTTTCTTCCCAATGCTTTAGTAATCCCTTGACTTATCCTTTAATTTGTATCCAAAGACAAAAGCTCAAACATTCACCAGTGAATAGGTTATCAGGCAAATGTCCTGGTCAAGAAACCAAAAATATTGCCCAACTACTGCTATAAAGGATCCTGGGGCTAGGAAAATCACATTTTAAAAAAACAAAATGAAAAACTGTATCAACCGGGCCAAACAACATATGAAAGTTTCTAAACCAGGGTACCACTCAATGAGCTAGTATTTGGTTCTGCAGCCAAAACCTCAACTGGCTTAAAAACAATATGGTGATATTATAACATAAGGCATCAGATATTCTTTAATTTGACCATGCCCATGTCTAGACAGAGAACAAAAATCCAAAAAGCAATGAGGTCAAAGAAAAACTGAGAAGCTTAGACAAAATTATTATGACATCAGACAAATTGATTTTTTTCCACTGTATCATTAGTTCCAAGATAAGTAAACTATCAAAAAATGCCAGATGAAGGGCGCCTGGTGGCTCAGGTGGTTGAGTGCTTGCCTTTGGCTCAGGCCATGATCCCAGAGTCCTGGGATCCAACCCCACAACAGGCTCTCTGCTGGGGCAAGGGAGATGTCTGCTTGTCCCTCTCCCTCTGCCCCTCCCCCACACCTTGTTCACTCGTGCTCGCTCAAATAAATAAGTAAAATCATTTTAAAAAATTACAGGTGATTAAGGAAAACACACATTACATTCTGGTAAGTCTTCAAAGTTAAATAATTGAAACAAACAAATTAATCCAGAAAGTGCTCAACATTTACTTGGGTCCAGTCTTAAGAAAGTAAGGTAACCGATTAAAAAAATGTATCTCTAAAGCGCCTATTCAAATGTAAAACCTTACAAAAGAATAAAATCGAGGATCAGCAGCAATAGGCACCCCTGGTAAAAAGCAAAAAAAAAAAAAAGGTTTTCTCGTGTAAACAGAATTTTTGGCTGGAATCAGTTTTGGATATGACTGACCAATAGGAATAAAGTTACAGTTTGACAAGATTTTTTTTTCAAAAAGGTCTGCACCCTTTCCAATATAAACCACCATAAAATCGAGTAGCTTTTATTTCACAATGCCTTTGAAGTTCTACATTATTTACTGTAAAACTTAAGAAATTATGTTCCTAAAGAACTTGTCAGTTTTTAAGTTCACTTCCTTCCACATGTTAACTTCCCTTCACATTTGATATGGCCTTGGTCATTTGGAAGGTGACATTCAAAGGGTTAAGTGCTAACATATTAGTTCATGGATAAAATAAACTATTCAGTTACTTTCATATCCTATTTTGATCCATTCGGTCCATTTTCTTGACAAGAAGAATACGGATAACGGCATTTTCCCTGTATATTGTAACTGACTTTTTCATTCAGTGGAACTCTGCTTCTTCCAATAACCTCCATTCACTTCCGGATGAGGGCAACATTCAATCAAGCGCTACACGTCAAGCAACAAGTTGCCCAAACCTAGTTACTTAAACATAGAATACACTTGTCAACCAGAATGACACACCATTATTTACACCATGAAAGCCTCCCTGAAATGTTAAAAGCAAAGCACTGTGAGTCCTTTGGACTCTTCAAAAAGTTTGGCTTAAAAACCTTTCATAACGAGTTTAAAATAACCACAGTGACATTACAACTTTCAAAGCACTTACACAGTTTTACATGGGCTCTTGTACTAGTCACCGTTTAGTGAATGGGGTGAAGACTTCCTAGTTTTAATTTACGCTGTCAGATAACTTCTAGCTACCAAAAGGCTTAAGCATCATTAGGTGGAACATTATCAAACACTTATTGCACCCTTCTGGTCCGAAGGCATTTATCCAGAGAAGAAAGTCTTTTTTATAGTTTATATTAAATGCCTGTGCAATCACCAACTAAGATACATCCTAAGTAAGGTCATTCAGGAACAAGGTCGTTTTCTTTTAAAAGTACAGCCTGATCTCAGGGATGGAAACTCGCATGTAACACACCAGCAGCTCAACAGTGCAGTGCCTCTGGTGAGACTGAAATGCACAAGGCAAGAAGACTCTGTACTTTCCTAACTCAGAAACTTTCCCACTGTAGTATTCCAAGTTTCCTGCCAGACACTAAAACAATAACAAGTAGGTAATGCGTTTGGTACTAAGATGATTTTCACTACTCCCCCCCACCCAGTAGCAAACCTCTTTGGCAACCAATAATTCTTATCCTACGTAGGTCATGCCCCAAATTCTAGTTTGAATCTCTTTCAAAAAAAGTTGGCCTCCCAACCCCTCCCACCCCCGCCCCACCCCCCGCCGGAGCGAACAGTTAAGAGAATGACTTGTAAAGGAGGCATTCGATGAACTGGCTTCACCGAGCCAAACGTAGATCCAAACCACCGTAAAATAAAGAAGTGGGGCTATACCTGCAGTTCACACCAGGCGACCTCCACAGTAGTTTCAGTGTCCAGACCTTTGTAGACGGTCTTAAAGGAGCCTCTGCCAATTTCGATGTCAAACTTCAGAAAGCGGCCATCATTGGACATTCCCACGGCCTTGGTCTCCAGCTCTTCGATATCATCCTGTTGCTGGCTCCGTTCCTCCTGTGGTTCCTTGGCGCTGCCGCCGCCGCTGCCGCTTCTGGCCGACGGAGGCTCCTCTTTGCTCCCCACATGGTTGGGCTGGGACACTTGGCGATCTCTGCTGGTACTGCCGGGGGCAGTCGCGGCGGCAGCGCCCGCGCCGGGGGGCTCCCCGGGGGCGGCAGAGGCGGGAGGTAGCTGGGCTACCTGGGCAGCGGCGGTGGCGGTCAAGGTCTCCTCGCGGTGGGGCTCCGGCGGACTACTCTGCGGCGCGACCGCGGAGACTGTGGGCTGGGGGAGAGAAAGGGGAAGGCCCGGCAGTTCCAGCGCAGTGGCGTTGGAGTCGCAGATGACGCTGCGGCGGAAGAAGCGGTGCTCGGTGGTGGTCGTGGTGGCGGCCGCGCCACGGCTGTCCTTGTCCATAGTGTGGCGGCGACGCCGGTACTCCTCTGTCCGGCCGGTCCCAGCGTCGGGCGCCGCGCTGCCCAGCTTCTCCCCCACCGAGGAATCGGAGCTGGAGCCATTCTTGGGGGAAGGCGCCGGCGGCGAGAGGAACAGGGAGCTCGGAGTGCTGCTCTGCTTCTCTGCGGCGCCGCCAGACATGGTCGGTCCGCAGGAGCGAGGCGAGCGGGCTCGAACTTGTGAATGAAGAGAAGGCGAGGGGCCGAGGCCGAAGAGCGGCGGAGGTCCGCGGGGCCCGCTACTAGGGCTCCCGCTCCCGGCGGGGTCGGATGCACCCGGACGGCTCCTAACTCAGCACTGACAAGCCGCCCCGAAGGAGACGCGGGCCACTGGGCCCAGTTGCGGCGGCTGCTGCGGCTCACGAGGCGGGCTCGTCGGCGGGCGGTCGAGGAGCTGAGCCACGGGGGTTAGCGCCGCACGGTCCGCATCCATCCTGCGGCGAGCGGCGGCCGGGAAGGCTGGAGCAGCAGAGACGCCGCAGTCATGAGGGGCAGGGCAACGAGCCGGCACCGAGTCGAGGCGGATGCGGCGGATGCGGCGGCGCTCCGGCTGCCCGCCGCCGCCGCTTCCCGAGCTGGGCGGGCTAGGCCCCGGGGGCGGCGGCAACGCGAGGAACGGACGAGCACGGACTCCCGAGCGGTGGCAGTCCCAGAGCCGAAGAGGGTGGGAGGGGCCGAAGAAGGCGAGGGAGGGCCGGCCCGGGGGCTCCCGGTCAGTCAGTCAGTCGGTCGCCTCCTCCCACACGCGCCCCCAGCTAGGGGGACCAGTCTCACAGGGCGCCCATCGCCCGGACGGGAAGGGCCGAAGCCTCGAAGCCTCGGTGCCTGAGGAGCGGGCCCCCCCTTCCCCGAGGCCTCCCCGCCTGCCCCGGGCCTGGCAAACCCCCGTCTCCTCCCGGGCCGGTGCCGGGGGCTGACGGAGGGAGGGAACGGTGGGGAGGGGAGGGCCGCTCACCGCGGGGCCCGAGCTCCGCTGCTTCTCTGGGCCGAGAGTAGAGGAGACCGAGAAGACTGGGTGAAGGGGATTAGGGAGAGGAAAGAATAGTCACCCCCACCAGGCGCCTTCTGTCACCGAAGATGGGGGTGCAGAGTGGCCGAGTGTGGAGAGACGCGTCCGCCCGGGAAACTCTCCGCGCTAAATGGCGCCGGGAGTCTGAAGCCTCCACACAGCCCGCTCGGACCCCGCCCCCCGCCGCCCGGGGCGCCCCACCCCCACCCTGCTCTCGGGGCTCTCGCGCAGGCGTGCTAGTACCGAGGCTCTCTGGGATTTGTAGTTTTCGCCTTGGAGGCGTGAAAGGGATTGGGGAGGAGGGAGCCTACGACTTCCGTGATGCTCTGTGGTTGCTTTATCCTGATGCCTCATGGGAGTTGTAGTTTTCTTTGGAAACCGCCCCTTCTGGAAGGCTGATGGGAGCGTCACCGTGGGTCGCTAAACCCCATCCTCAAGTCAACGCTAGCTAGGAAGAAATCATTATTTAGGATTTAATTGTGGAAAAAGGGCCGGAAGAAAAAAAAAGAAGAGGGAAGCAGGACGAGAGGAGAGACTCCCATCATGCCCTGCTTAGGCGAGAGAGCGCTAAGAGGTTGCCATGGGATGAAAGATGATCTGTTGTTCATCTCTAATGGAGAGAGCCGCAGTAGTGTTGAGTGACTGTAGAGGTGTGGGGGTGGAGGAGGAAAGCAAAGCAAAGAGAACCAGAACCTGAGCCCAAAGAGCCAGAGGGGCTGAAGACTCCTTCCATAGGGTAAAAGAAATGTTGTGAAGATTGTGCATGGGATTAATAGTGATTAAATGGGCTGGGGGAGGAGACAAGAAGTACCTCCTCTCCTCTTCCCTTCCGTAACAATTAAGGCCACACTCTCAGCTCCAGACCCACGATAGATATTCTGGCTCTCAAAGATAGGCTGCCCTCCTGAAATCCAGGATCACAGCGAATCCTTCGCTTTGCCAGAAAAAATTAACGGTGCGGTGAGGGAGGTTTCGAGAAAAGAGAAGGTCCACGTATCTTTGCATCTTAAGAGAGCGGAGTTGACTTTTGCTGTGTAGCCGGTTGAGCTTAATTTCCATCTTTCATTTGCCTGAGGGCTTAGTAAAACAACATCCCCTTTCTCTAGAGATACATGAATGTACACATGTAGTTTATACCGTGGCTTTGGACATAGAGGAAATCTAAATCCATGTAGTTTACAGTAATGGAATGCTTTCCTTGAAAGCATCCTTAGGCTCTCTGGACCCCTTTGCTCCTCGGAACTACTCAAGATTGTACAGGTGATGAGCACCAGGGGGCACCAGACAGAGTGGGAAGCCAGAC
>NW_024425119.1:3107068-3161582 GCF_017311325.1 Ursus maritimus
GCAACGAGCCGGCACCGAGTCGAGGCGGATGCGGCGGATGCGGCGGCGCTCCGGCTGCCCGCCGCCGCCGCTTCCCGAGCTGGGCGGGCTAGGCCCCGGGGGCGGCGGCAACGCGAGGAACGGACGAGCACGGACTCCCGAGCGGTGGCAGTCCCAGAGCCGAAGAGGGTGGGAGGGGCCGAAGAAGGCGAGGGAGGGCCGGCCCGGGGGCTCCCGGTCAGTCAGTCAGTCGGTCGCCTCCTCCCACACGCGCCCCCAGCTAGGGGGACCAGTCTCACAGGGCGCCCATCGCCCGGACGGGAAGGGCCGAAGCCTCGAAGCCTCGGTGCCTGAGGAGCGGGCCCCCCCTTCCCCGAGGCCTCCCCGCCTGCCCCGGGCCTGGCAAACCCCCGTCTCCTCCCGGGCCGGTGCCGGGGGCTGACGGAGGGAGGGAACGGTGGGGAGGGGAGGGCCGCTCACCGCGGGGCCCGAGCTCCGCTGCTTCTCTGGGCCGAGAGTAGAGGAGACCGAGAAGACTGGGTGAAGGGGATTAGGGAGAGGAAAGAATAGTCACCCCCACCAGGCGCCTTCTGTCACCGAAGATGGGGGTGCAGAGTGGCCGAGTGTGGAGAGACGCGTCCGCCCGGGAAACTCTCCGCGCTAAATGGCGCCGGGAGTCTGAAGCCTCCACACAGCCCGCTCGGACCCCGCCCCCCGCCGCCCGGGGCGCCCCACCCCCACCCTGCTCTCGGGGCTCTCGCGCAGGCGTGCTAGTACCGAGGCTCTCTGGGATTTGTAGTTTTCGCCTTGGAGGCGTGAAAGGGATTGGGGAGGAGGGAGCCTACGACTTCCGTGATGCTCTGTGGTTGCTTTATCCTGATGCCTCATGGGAGTTGTAGTTTTCTTTGGAAACCGCCCCTTCTGGAAGGCTGATGGGAGCGTCACCGTGGGTCGCTAAACCCCATCCTCAAGTCAACGCTAGCTAGGAAGAAATCATTATTTAGGATTTAATTGTGGAAAAAGGGCCGGAAGAAAAAAAAAGAAGAGGGAAGCAGGACGAGAGGAGAGACTCCCATCATGCCCTGCTTAGGCGAGAGAGCGCTAAGAGGTTGCCATGGGATGAAAGATGATCTGTTGTTCATCTCTAATGGAGAGAGCCGCAGTAGTGTTGAGTGACTGTAGAGGTGTGGGGGTGGAGGAGGAAAGCAAAGCAAAGAGAACCAGAACCTGAGCCCAAAGAGCCAGAGGGGCTGAAGACTCCTTCCATAGGGTAAAAGAAATGTTGTGAAGATTGTGCATGGGATTAATAGTGATTAAATGGGCTGGGGGAGGAGACAAGAAGTACCTCCTCTCCTCTTCCCTTCCGTAACAATTAAGGCCACACTCTCAGCTCCAGACCCACGATAGATATTCTGGCTCTCAAAGATAGGCTGCCCTCCTGAAATCCAGGATCACAGCGAATCCTTCGCTTTGCCAGAAAAAATTAACGGTGCGGTGAGGGAGGTTTCGAGAAAAGAGAAGGTCCACGTATCTTTGCATCTTAAGAGAGCGGAGTTGACTTTTGCTGTGTAGCCGGTTGAGCTTAATTTCCATCTTTCATTTGCCTGAGGGCTTAGTAAAACAACATCCCCTTTCTCTAGAGATACATGAATGTACACATGTAGTTTATACCGTGGCTTTGGACATAGAGGAAATCTAAATCCATGTAGTTTACAGTAATGGAATGCTTTCCTTGAAAGCATCCTTAGGCTCTCTGGACCCCTTTGCTCCTCGGAACTACTCAAGATTGTACAGGTGATGAGCACCAGGGGGCACCAGACAGAGTGGGAAGCCAGACCAGTCAGATGGCAGTTAAAAGTCTGAGCCCACCGGGTAAGAGCGGGAAGATCTTAAACGTATGCAACTGCAGGAGAGCGTCCTTAGACTCCTGCCTCTGATCAGCGCCCGCTATAGAACGAACTCAGAGGCACACTTCCTAGCCGAGCGCCCCACTAAGAGTATGAGCAGTTTGGAAGCAGCTTGACAGAAGATTCGTTAGCACTTGTTTCCTAGAAAATGCCCACAACTTATCGGGATGAACTCCACCTAGAGAAGATTTGCTATATAATTTATATTAATTCATCTGATGTGTAAAATAGTTACACTATGTTTCAATTTTTTCTCAAAAAGCTGCACTTTCGGGTTTACAAAAAAAAGTCGGTTTTTAAAAACAAAGGTTTAAAAACATGTTTTAAAAACATGTTAGGTTTCATGAAGCTAACAGATTATGAACACTTTAAAATATGAATTCAGTGGGGGCAACTAGAGTACACATACACACTGTCAAGGCCCTTGACAATCATGCCTTATAAACATGTTTTTTTTTTCAACAACAAACAACTGAATTCATTGTAAATAATTAACTGTTGAGGTAAAGCCACCCTTGCCCACCTGACAGCTTTTCCTACTGGTGTAACATTAGCTTTACTATGAAAACAGGTACAACTTTATATTGAATATAACCATTTTGTGTACAATGGTTGGTTTTAAAGGTTAGACTGCTTATTATTTGCCGAGCTCCTTTTTTAATGCTTACCAACTTCCAATTAACATGATATTTTCTGTTACTCATTAATATCCCTAATAGTACTTTTCCTTTCTCTGCCATTTCAATTATCAAATAATTGATCCCCCTATAATCCATATAAAACATCAAGTGGCGTAAATAGAAGCAGCAGAAAAAACTCAAGATACGATGGACTCACTAAGCTCAGAGATTTTAGATCCTGACAGGTGGGTCTATAAGAATAATACCAGTATTTTATTGTCTCTCACCATGTTCTTTGTTCACTTAAGTCCTTGTTCATTTTCTCAAACTGAGTAATGTTTCCATTTCCCATCAATTCACATTTTATGTATACATGGTCCCTGCCATTGGTGATGGGCTAGTAATGAAAGCCAGAAACAGCTTTGATTTAGACAGTGGCTGAACATACAAAATTTACCTTTTGTATGTGGCATAATTCACAGGGTAGCTTCTTGAAGTATAAGGAAAAAATATCATCTTGAGAACATTTCTTTTTTTTTCTCCTTTCTTTCATTTCCTATGCCTATGGATATTTTCAATTTTACCTCCCTGTCATGTGGAACTCAAAAAAGAAGGTAGAGTCAGGCAGTTAAACAATGAAGAAGGGACATTCTTTAAACCTTCTTTTATTATGAATGAGGTAACTGGGAGGGTGGAACTTGCTCTATATCAAAGCATATTGTAAAACCATAGACTAAATGTACGACATCGAGATAAGAGTAGATAATGAAACAGAAAAGATAATACAGAAACAGTTTTGTGTATATATGGGAATTTTTCATATGAGGAAGATGGCATTTCAAGTCAGTGGAGAAGGTTAAATAAACAGTGTTTGGACAACTAGTTATTCATTTGAAAAACAAATCAGGTTCGATGTCTACCCCCGACCCTTCACGAAATGAATGTCCACATAGTTTAAAGACTAAATTTTCAAAATAAGCTCTAAGAATTTTTAGAATCTAGGAAAACATGGGATAGGAAGGCACATCAAAGAACAACCCAAGAACCATAAAGAAAAATATTTGACTATTTCAAAATCAACAATTCTGTTCAATAGAACACAAATGATGAGCTGACAAAAATTTTGAAGCAAAAGACTAATATTCAAAATATATATAAATAACACCTTAAATCACAAAGGATAATACAATCCTATAGAAGAAGGGGACTATTGACACCAAATGACAAAAATAAGCTTTAAAAAAATGGTGAAACTCAGTAACTAAGAAAGTGCAAATTAAAACAAGGTAGATACTTTTCCCTCATAAAATTGGCAAAATTCTTAAGCATTTATAATACCAAGTGTAGGCAAGTGTGTGGAGAACTCATGTGCTATTAACAATAGCATAAATTAGAAAAACCTTTTTTGAGGGTAATTTGTTAGTACTTACTGAAATGTACAACGTGCACAGCCTTTGAGCTAGCATTTCCTTTCTTGGTACCTACCTTCTAGAAACACTTGCATGTATGCACTAACAAATATCTATAAGAAGATCCACTACAGCTTTGCCTATAACAAGAAATTGAAACAATCTGAATGTAGTTAAACTATAGTATATCTAATTTGGGGAACATCACGCAACAGGAGAAGAGAAGGAGGTAGAATATATGTGGTGGCATAAAAAAAGTAAGTGAAAGGGGCGCCTGGGTGGCTCAGTCGTTAAGCGTCTGCCTTCGGCTCAGGGCGTGATCCTAGAGTTCTGGGGTCAAGCCCCACATCAGGCTCCTCTGCTGGGAGCCTGTTTCTTCCTCTCCCACTACCCCTGCTTGTGTTCCCTCTCTCGCTGGCTGTCTCTCTCTCTTCTGTCAAATAAATAAATAAAATCTTAAAAAAAAAATTAGGATGACTTCAAAAAAAAAAAGTAGGTGAAAAACTCAAGTTGCTGAATAATATGTACTACAGCATATGTTGTATTTTTAAAATTTTGTTTCTATATGTATTTCAATGTGCACAGTAAGAGTATGGGCAGTATACAGAAGTATACTTCTGGTGAGTACTCTTACCTATATTGTATGAATTTCTGAATATATTCTCACTTATTGCAGACAATTTGAAAAATACAATAGAATATGAAAGTACAAATCTCCAGCAACATTACTAGCCTTTGAGATATCAGCTTTTGCATTTGACAAAATATTGCATTGGACATTATATTGGACAGCATTATATTGCATACAATGCAGCATTACATTGGACAAAATCCATTCTTGATAAAAACCCTCAACAGAGTAGGGATAGAGGGAACATACCTCAACATCATAAAGGCCATGTATGAAAGGCCCACAGCTAACATCATCCTCAATGGGGAAAAACTGAGAGCAAGAACAAGATAGGGAAGTCCACTCTCACCATTTTATTTAACATAGTACTGGAAGTTGTAGCCTCAGCAAGCAGGCAACAAAAAGAAAAAAATGGCATCCATATCACCAAGGAAGAAGTCAAATTTTCACTATTCAGAGATGACATGATACTTTATGTAGAAAGTCTGAAAAACTCCAGCAAAAAATTGTTAGATCTGATACATGAATTCAGGAAAGTCACACAGGATATAAAATCAATGCACAGAAATCTGTTGCATTTCTATATGCCAATAATGAAGCACCAGAAAGAGAAATTAAGGAATTGATCCCATTTATAATTGCACCAAAAACCATAAGATACCTAGGAAGAAACCTAACCAAAGAGGTAAAAGATCTGTGAAAACTTAAGAAAGAAATTGAAGATCACACAAAGAAATGGAAAAACATTCCATGCTCATGGTTTGGAAGAACAAATATTGCTAAAATGTCTATGCTACCCAAAGCAATCTACATATTTAATACAATCCCTATCAAAATACCACCAGCATTTTTCACAGAACTATAACAAACAATCCTTAACCACAAAAGACCCCAAATAGCCAAAACAATCTTGAAAAAGAAAAACAAAGCTGGAGGCGTCACAATTCCAGACTTCAGGCTATATTACAAAGCTGTAGTCATCAAGACAGTATACTACTGGCACAAAAACAGACACGTAGTGGAACAGAGCAGAGAGCCCAGAAATGGATCCACGACTCTATGGTCAACTCATCTTCAGCAAATAAGGCAAATTATGCCATGGAAAAAAGACAGTCTCTTCAACAAATGGTGTTGAAAAAAACTGGACAGCAACATGCAGAAGAATGAAACCGAACCACCTTCTTACACCATACACAAAAATAAATTCAAAATGGATTAAAGACCTCAGTGTGAGACAGGAATCCATCAGAATCCTAGAGGAGAATACAGCAGCAACCTCTCTGACATCCGCCATAACAACTTCTTACTAGACACGTCTCCAGATGGAAGGGAAACAAAAGCAAAAATGAACTATTGGGACTTCATCAAGATAAAAAGCTTCTACACAGAGAAGGAAACAATCAACAAAACTAAAAGGGAGCCTACAGAATGGGAGAAGATATTTACAAATGACATATCCGATAAAGTGTTAGTATTCAAAATCTATAAAGAACTTACCAAACTCAACACCTAAAAAAACAAGACAAATAATCCAGTTAAGAAATGGGCAAAAGACATGAATGGACAGTTGTCCAAAGAAAACATCCGGATGGTTAGCAGACACATGAAAAGATGCTCAGCATCACTCATCATCAGGGAAATACAACTCAAAACCACGATGAGATGTCACCTCACACCTGTCAGAATGGCTAAAATTAACAACTCAGGAAACAACAGATGTTGGCAAGGATGCGGAGAAAGGGAACTCTCTTACACTGTTAGTGGGAATACAAACTGGTGCAGCCACTCTGGAAAACTATATGGAGGTCCCTCAAAAAGTTAAAATTAGAATGCCCAGGACCCAGCAATTTCACTACTAGGTATTTACCCAAAAGATACAAAAATACAGATTCAAAGGGGCACATGAACTCTGATGTTTATAGCAGTATTATCAGCAATAGCCAAACTATGGAGAGAGAGAGCCCAAATGTCCATCAACTGATGAATGGGTAAAGATGCGGTATAGAGACACACACACGTGCGCATGCGCGCATGCAGGAATATTACTCACCCATCAAAAAGAGTGAAATCTTGCCATTTGCAAGGATGTGGATGGAACTAGAGGGTATTATGCTAAGCAAAATAAGCCAGAAAAAGACAAATACCATATGATTTCACTCATATGTGGAATTTAAGAAACAAAGCAGATGAACATAGGGGAAGGGGAGAAAAAGAGGGAGGGAGGCAAACCATAAGAGACTCTTAACTATAAAGAACAAACTAAAGGTTGCTGGAGGGGAGGTCAGTGGGGGATGGGCTAAATGGGTGACAGGCATTAAGGAGGGCACTTGTTGTGATGAGCACTGGGTGTTATATATAAGTGATGAATCACTAAATTCTTCTCCTGAAACCAATATTACACTAATATGTTAACTAACTAGAATTTAAATAAAAATTTGAAACAAACAAAAAAAGCTGAATATAAAAAAGCCAGACATAAAAGAATATATACGGCATCATTTCATTACTAAAATTTTCAAAAATTGCTAATAATAAAATTATGGGATGACTATGAAATGGGATATTATGCAACTATTAAAACGTTTGAATATATTGGAAAATGCTCATAATTTAATAAAGGACAGTAATATTTTAAAAAAGAGATACCAGCCTTTGATATTTAGGTATCATTCTTTCCAGAATGATAAAAAAAATCTATAATTATGTTATAAGCATTTCCAATGTTCTTTAGAAACATTATTTTTAATGGCTACATAGGATTGCATCATATGACATTACCAAGTATAAGTTTATCACATCATCTAGAAAGAATATAAGGGAAAATATTTATAAAAATAGGAATCCCTATCATGTTCTAGGCCTTAACAAGCTCTCACAGGAAGAGATTTATCAGAATCACCTAGGAAGCTATTACAAAATACACTTGTTGGAGTGTTTTACAACCACTACCCCACCCAATTCAGGTGCGTATTTGGTCAGATAATCCATTGCAAGTAGACCTGCACTATAAGAACTGGGTTTTTTTTAAGTCTTCAGGAAAGGAAAATATTAGTAGATGAATTAGTAAATTTGAATTTATTTTTTATTTTTTAAAAATATTTTATTTGTTTATTTTTGAGAGAGAGAGAGAGAGAGAGCATAAGCAGGGGGGAAGGGCAAAGGGAGAGAGAGAGAGAAGCAGACTCCCTGCTGAGCAGGGAGCCTCATGTGAGGCTCGATCCCAGCACCCTGGGATTATGACCTGAGATGAAAGCTGACACTAACTGACTGAGGCACCCAGGTGCCGCATAAATTAGGACTTAAACAAGGAATGAGAAATGTTGGAAAAAGAAATATGTTGGGAAATAGAAAAGACATTTTATAGTTATATCTCAATAGATGCAGAAAAATCATGCAACAAAACTCAACAAATATTCATAAGAAACCCCAAAACTTCAGCTGACCATAGATAAAATGGAACTTTTTCAACATGATTAAGTACATCTACAAAAAAAACTAAAGTGGCCACCAGGGTGGCTCAGTCAGTTAAGCGTCTGCCTTCAGCTCAGATCATGATTCCAGGGTCCTGGGATTGAGTCTCACTTCGGGCTCCCTGCTTCTTCTTCTCCCTCTGCCCTCCCCCCTCCCCATGCTCATGCTCTCTCTCTCAAATACATAAATAAAATCTTAAAAAAAAAAAAAAAAGCTAGAGTAACATCATACTTAAAGGTGAAAGAACAAATGCTTTCTAAAAATGGCAGACACGGTAAGAATATTCACCCTCGGGGCGCGTGGGTGGTGCAGTTGGTTAAGGGTGGACTCTTGGTTTCAGCTCAGGTCTGATCTCAGGGTCATGAAATCAAGCCCCCCCATCAGGCTCTGTACTCAGCAGGGAGTCTGCTTGAGTTTCTTTCTCCATCTTCCTCTACCCCTCCCCCCTGCATGCTCACTCGCTCGCTCTCTCTTTCTCACTGAAATAAATAAATAAATCTTAAAAAAGTAAAAGAACATTCACTCTTGCCATTTTTCATAACATGATACTGGCTGTCTTACTCAATGCAATAAGAGAAGGAAGAAGATGAATGACATGCAGACTATAAAGAAAGAAGTAAAACTATCTTTATTCATAGACCTCAGGATGATATATGTATATGTTATAGGATATCCTAAGGAAGCTAAAAAA
This sequence comes from Ursus maritimus, assembly GCF_017311325.1. NCBI lineage: Eukaryota > Metazoa > Chordata > Mammalia > Carnivora > Ursidae > Ursus > Ursus maritimus. Next base: position 3,115,777 of record NW_024425119.1, read on the forward strand.
CAAACCCTACTAAAACTAATAAGTGATTTAACAATGACACTGGATATGAGGTTAATATACAAAAACCAACTGCATTTCTATATTCAAGCAATGGATAATTTAAGATTTAAAAATATATCATTTGGTTTTCAGATATCAGCAGGTTTCCAGTGGTTGACCCCTCACAGAAATATCAGTTTGAACAAATATCTACACATGAAAATACCTTCACAAGAGCTAAAGATTCCATGTGGGAATTATAGCACCTGGGTGAAGCAAATAAATAAGAAAAGATGCATTGAGTGGGTAGGAAAGACACTTTCACATTACTCCTGTCACTCCTTCCTCAAGACCAGGCAGTCCAGTACAGAGAGATATACCCTTCCAATGGGAGAAGGTGAGTGAAGCAAACACTCATCTTCACCATAGACCCCAGGACTGGGCCCACCCCAATGATAGGTGGTCCCATACTCTAGGCCAGTTCCCCTGGCCCCAGCCCCCAGACACACCCCAGTACCACAGTGACCCCTAAGGCCCCAGATTCCAGCAGAATCAGGGCCCAGGCATGCCCTAGTAGATCTTGACACTGGGCCAGCTCCATGGACCCAGGCTCTAGGATTGACCCCATAGGATCAGGCTCCAGGAATGGCCATTCCCCCAGTGACAGGCACAGGTTGGCGCCTTTGGACCTAAGCACAAAGCCTGCCCAGCTGCTGACCTAAGCACCAGATCTGCCTGACCAAGAATTCCAGCAGCAAGCCCACCCATGGACGTCACCAGACAACCCAGCCAGGATCTCTAGATGGGCTTTCCCTGCTGAAGCCAGCCTGCACTTTTTCAAAGGCACGTACACCAGCATAAGGCCACAAGGATCACAAATAAGGAAACAGGATGCCACAAAAGTAAACTAATAAAGCTCTAATAACTGACCCTAAAGAAATGGAGATCTATGAACTGTCTGACAAAGAATTGAGAATAATCCTCTGAAAGAAATTCAGTGAACAACAAGAAAACACAAATAGGGGCACCTGGGTGGCTCAGTCGGTGAAGAATCCATCTCTTGGTTTTGGCTCAGGTCATGATCTCATGGGTTATGAGATCAAGCCCTTCGTGGGGATCTCTGCTCAGCAGGGAGTCTGCTTGAAGATTCTCTCCCTCTGCCCCTCCCCACATTTATGTGCTCTCTCTCTCTCAAATAAATAAATAAAACTTTAAAAAAAGAAAACACAAATAGACAACAAAATTAGTGATTTCTTGGATATAACACCAAAAGCACAAGTACCAAAAGCAAAAATAAATAAGTGGGACTTAACACCAAACTAAAAAGCTTTTGTACAGCAAAGGAAATAATTAGTAAAATGAAAAGGCAACTTTCAGAATGGAGAAAACACCTGCAAACCATATAGTTGATAAAGAGTTACTATTCCAAATATGTAAGGAACTCATACAACTCAGTAGCAAAGAAAAAGAAAAGAAAAGAAAAAGAAAAAATTTAAATTTAAATTTAAAAAATGGGCAAAGAGGGGCGCCTGGGTGGCACAGCAGTTAAGCGTCTGCCTTCGGCTCAGGGCATGATCCCGGCGTTATGGGATCGAGCCCCACATCAGGCTCTTCCGCTATGAGCCTGCTTCTTCCTCTCCCACTCCCCCTGCTTGTGTTCCCTCTCTCGCTGGCTGTCTCTATCTCTGTCGAATAAATAAATAAAATCTTTAAAAAAAAAATGGGCAAAGGATCTGAATAGATATTTTTCAAAAGAAGACCTCCAAATGGCACACAGGTATATGGAAAGGTGCCCAACATTACTAATCATCAGGGAAAACCAAGTCAATACCTCAATGAGATAATACCTCACACATGTTAGAATGGCTATCATCAAAAAGACAAATGACAACATGTTGTTGGGATGTGGAGAAAGGAGAATCCTTGTACACTGTTGGTGGGGATGTAAATCGGTAGAGCCATTATGAAAATAGTATGGAGATTTCTCCAAAAAATTAAAAATAGAACCATATGATCTAGCAATCCCAATTCAGGAAAGGAAATGAAATCCAAAGGAAATAAAAATAGGATCTTGAAGAGATATTTGCACTCCCATGTTCATTGCAGTATTATTCACAATAGCCAAGGTATGGAAACAATCTAAGCGTCCATTGACAAAATGAATGGATAAAGAAGATGTGATAAAACTATACAGTGAAATATTGTTCAGCCATGAGATAGAGAGCATGAGCACAGGCAGAGGGGTAGAGGGAGAGGGAAGAAGCAGGCTCCCGGCTGAGCAAGGAGCCCCATGTGGGGCTCAATCCCAGGACCCCGGGAACATGACCTGAACAGAAGGCTTAACTGACAGAGCCACCCAGGCCCCCTTGGGCAATTTTTATTGTACATAAGTTTACCTAAGTAAAGTAGATTTTCAAAGTGGCACATAATTCTGCCAAGATTATTGAAACATAAATACTCTAAAAAGCGTTCTATTATGTTTACAACTAAACATAATGCTTCAAAGTCTACATGAACTTTATGGGTAAAAATGAAAAAATGAGATTACTAGTTCAGTTAGATAAACCCCTGAGCAGTGGTCATGTTCATCTGTCTCCCTTGGTTGGAGGGACAGGGATAACTATGAGGTAAAAAACTGAAAAGATGGGGCACCTGGGTGGCACAGCGGTTAAGCGTCTGTCTTCGGCTCAGGGTGTGATCCCGGCGTTCTGGGATCGAGCCCCGCGTCGGGCTCCTCCGCTAGGAGCCTGCTTCTTCCTCTCCCACTCCCCCTGCTTGTGTTCCCTCTCTCGCTGGCTGTCTCTATCTCTGTCGAATGAATAAATAAATTTTTTTAAAAAAGAGTATTCAGTAAATTTAATAACAACAGCAATGATATTATCATCTTCCAAATATATGTGTTGAGGCCAATTGAAGATACCTTTGTTAATGTGCTTTCTTAGAACAGCTGAGAATTAGGAAAAGAGTTCCAACTTCTACATTGGGTAATACTCTACAGTGGATGGAAGCATACATTCTAAAACACGAATAACAGTCCTTAAATAGTAGTCTCATTTTTCTTCAACTTAATCACAAAGCTCATAAAATTATACACAATACAAGGAAACAATAGAGGGAAAAGATGAAGAAAAAGGAACCTGGGCCATTCAGGTTAGTAATGGATGAGACCTTAGCAAATTTCCTTTTGCAGAGCTGGACCTTTCATTGAATTGAATTAATAATAAGCTGCTACTCCATTGTCAAGAGTGGCAGGTGACCTCAGCCTACTCCCTTCGGGACTTCCTGTGGAGTTTCTTAATAACTTCTCTAGGAAAATTCTAAAATGATAACTTCTTTGCCCCTCTACTGCTTCCCCCCCCCCAAGATAGCTCTAAATTTCTTTCGTGTGCGTATCTAGATTAGGGACCTCTGGAGAGGAAGCATGTTGAGCTTCACATTTTGTATGTGCTGTAATTTTAATTCTTTGATAAGGGTGCTTAGCAATAATAACATCATGATGATGATGGGGCCGGGTTAGATAAGCACGTGGAATCTAAATTTGGCATGTAGGGGTTTCCTAGAGAAAGACAAGATAATGCTGCCTTAAAGCTTCGACGTTGTTGGGAGCAGCCTCTCCAAGTAGACATTCGCAGCTGCCAGACTGATTTTAGCTCTCCGTCTGTGCATCTTTACAGCTCTTACCCCTGAGCTTTGAGGAGGTACTAAGCTATGACAGAACAGGTTTGGAGAATCTCATCACTTGTCTCTGCCTAGAACAAACCAGGACAGGGTGAAGTGTTGGATTAGCCACCCAAGAAAGTCAGAACCCAAATGTTAAGTCTTGATTAGAAAAAATAAAGTCAAGGGTGCTAATCAGAAGGAGGCCCAAAAGGCTGAAGCCTGGCCCAAAGGGAAAATTAAAATCCTGTAAAGATTTAGCCCCTGTCTTATGCTGAGTTGATTTTGATTCGATTTTTTTAATGGAAAAAAAAATGTCATGCCTCTTCAGATTCCTGTGATACATGGTTATTCCTTAGAGATAGATAATATTCCAAAAAAAGATTGGCTAAGATGTTTTCAGGTGTACAGGTCCTCCCCAGAGGCATCTTCTGGTCATCAAGTTACATGAATGAAACATCATGAAATGACTCACGGGAAAGCACATCAGCTAGTCATGAGGATTCTTATTGATATTTCTGCTGGGTTAAGCCTTGTTTCAACAATCAGATGTAAGTCTTCTGTAAACAAGATCTGTGCCTCATAATATTCTGTCCTCTGCAATATCTGTGAGGGGGCCCTGGTCATAGCAGATGTTAACTATTGGTTAATTCAAAATGTTAAACTTAACTTTGTGTATCCAAACCTCTCCCACACATACATTCACACAATAAACTAGGTTTTTTATAAATATTCTGTTCATTGTAACAGCAAAAGCCATACTTTAAAAAATTACATAATTTTATCTCTTTAAAGGCAAGAAAACTTTTTATTTATTGGAGTCTTTAAAAAATGGTATTGTTTTATTAGTCCAACAGTGTACATATTCTTTTTTGAAAATTTAGAAAATAAAAATAAGCAAAAAAATAAAACCACTCATAATTCTACCACAGAGAGATAACCACACTATCAGATATTTCCCAAAAATATTTTCCAATATTTTTTCTGTTTTTATTTTTATGCTTTTTACATGGTGCTGTATTTTTTTTTACCTAAGAATTTGATTATATTTGCATATTACCATCAAAATTATTGCTAATTTTTATTTACAATGTAATTTTAAATAACAGCATAGTCTTTTTTTATTTATTTTTATTTTTTTAAATGATTTTTTATTATATTATGTTAGTCACCATACAGTACATCCCCGGTTTCCAATGTAAGGCTCGATGATTCATTAGTTGCGTATAACACCCAGTGCACCATCCAATATGTGCCCTCCTTACTACCCATCACCGGTCTATCCCATTCCCCCACCCCCCTCCCCTCTGAGGCCCTCAGTTTGTTTCTCATAGTCCATAGTCTCTCATGTTTCATTCCCCCTTCTGATTACCCCCCCTTTCTTTATCCCTTTCTTCCCCTACTGATCATCCTAGTTCTTATGTTCCATAGATGAGAGAAATCATATGATAGTTGTCTTTCTCTGCTTGACTTATTTCACTTAGCATTATCTCCTCCAGTGCCGTCCATGTTGCAGCAAATGTTGAGAACTCGTTCTTTCTGATAGCTGAGTAATATTCCATTGTATATATGGACCACAACTTCTTAATCCAATCATCTGTTGAAAGGCATCTCGGCTCCTTCCACGATTTAGCTATTGTGGACAATGATGCTATGAACATTGGGGTGCATATGGCCCTTCTCTTTACTACGTCTGTATCTTTGGGGTAAACACCCAGTAGTGCAATGGCTGGATCATAGGGTAGCTCAATTTTTAACTTTGTAAGGGACCTCCACACTGTTTTCCAGAGTGGCTGTACCAACTTGCATTCCCACCAACAATGTAGGAGGGATCCCCTTTCTCCACATCCTCTCCAACAATTGTTGTTTCTTGCCTTGTTTATTTTTGCCATTCTAACTGGCGTAAGGTGGTATCTCAGTGTGGTTTTGATTTGAATTTCCTTGATGGCTAATGATTTTGAACATTTTTTCATGTATCTGTTAGCCATTTGTATGTCTTCATTGGAAAAGTGTCTGTTCATATCTTCTGCCCATTTTTTGATTTGTTTATTTGTTTCTCGTGTATTAAGTTTGAAAAGTTCTTTGTAGATCTTGGATACCAGTCCTTTATCTGTAGTGTCATTTGCAAATATATTCTCCCATTCCGTGGACTGCCTCTTAGTTTTTCTGACTGTTTCCTTGGCAGTGCAGAAACTTTTAATCTTGATGAAGTCCCATAAATTCATTTTATCTTTTGTTTCTCTTGCCTTTGGGGATGTATCATGAAAAAGGTTGCTTTGGCCGATGTCGTAGAGGTTGCTGCCTATGTTCTCCTCTAGAATTTTGATGGATTCCTGTCTCACATCGAGGTCTTTCATCCATTTGGAGTTTATTTTTGTGTATGGTGTGAGAGAGTGGTCAAGTTTCATTCTTTTGCATGTAGCTGTCCAATTTTCCCAGCACCATTTATTGAAGAGACTGTCTTTTTCCCACCGGATGTTTTTTCCTGCTTTATCAAATATTAGTTGCCCAAAGAGCCGAGGGTCCATTTCTGGGCTCTCTATTCTGTTCCATTGGTCTATGTGTCTGTTTTTGTGCCAGTACCATGCTGTTCCACACAAATTTAAGGGCTGCTTATTCCAGTTCTTTGAAAAATGTCCTCGGTGTTTTGATCGGGATAGCATTGAAAGTGTAGATTGCTCTGGGTAGCATGGACATTTTAACTATGTTAATTCTTCCGATCCATGAGCATGGAATATCTTTCCATCTTTTTATGTCTTCCTCAATGTCTTTCAAGAGTGATTTATAGTTTCTAGAATATAGGTCTTTTACGTCTCTGGTTAAGTTAATTCCAAGGTAACGTTTGGTTTTTGGTGCTATTGTAAATGGGATGGATTCCCTAATTTCTCTTTCTTCGGTCTCGTTATTCGTGTATAGAAATGCAACTGATTTCTGAGCATTGATTTTGTATCCTGCCACGTTACTGAATTGCTCTATAACTTCTAATAGTTTGGGAGTGGCTTCTTTTGGGTTTTCCATATAGAGTATCATGTCATCTGCGAAGAGAGACATTTTGACTTCTTCTTTGCCGATTTGAATACCTTTGATCCCTTTTTGTCATCTGATTGCTGTTGCAAGGACTTCTAGTACTATGTTGAATAATAGTGGCGAGAGTGGGCATCCTTGTCGAGTTCCTGATCTTAAGGGAAAGGCTTCCAGCTTTTCCCCATTGAGAATAATATTTGCAGTAGGCTTTTCATAGATGGTTTTTATGAGATTAAATAACAGCATGGTCTTAACCAAGACTTTTTTAAACAGATTTTATTTATTTACTTGTCAGAGAGAGAGAGAGAGAGAGCGAGCACAAGCAGAGGGTGAGGGAGAAGCAGACTCCCCACTGAGCAGGGAGCCTGATACAGGACTTGATCCCAGGACCCTGAGATCATGACCTGAGTGGAAGGCAGCCGTTCAACCGACTGAGACACCCAGGAGTCCCTAAATCAAGACTTATTTAAACTCTACTTCATTATTGGACTTTTAAGTTGTTACTAATATTTCACTATTATATATAATATGCTTTTGGAAGATTTTTTTTTTCTTTGACAGAGATAGACAGCCAGCGAGAGAGGGAACACAGCAGGGGAGTGGGAGAGGAAGAAGCAGGCTCCCAGTGGAGGAGTCCGATGTGGGACTCGATCCCGCAATGCCAGGATCACGCCCTGAGCCGAAGGCAGACGCCTAATGACTGCGACTGCGCTACCCAGGCGCCCCGCTTTTGGAAGATCTGTCTCTAAAATGAAAGCTGTGAGCAGTGGGAAATAGAGGTCGAGTAAAATGTCAACCCAATTCACGCCCCCAGAGGCTTTTTTCCTTTCTCCTAGGCCTGGCCCATCAATGGACCTTCTTTAAGAAAGATTTTTAAAAATTATTATTTAAATACCAAATATAAAATCTAGAGCTTCATTTGCTTTCCTTCTCCACTCCAGTTGGACTCACCCAGTCACCTGATTTACCCTAACTCATCATTTTACTCATTCCTCCTTTCCAAAATTTGATTTCTCTCTTCACACTAATCCAAAGACAGTTTACTTCATAAGAAGACCACTTCGAAGTCTATGCAGTCTGATAATCCTGTTGCATTTTAATCACATGTAGAAGATATACAATTGGACTGGATATTATCACTAGAACATTCTCTTGAGGAGTAGGGGGAAGACCAAAATGAACATCTTGATGAAATTCTGTTTGTTGGAACAAGCTTTGTGTTAAAGGTTTTATTCTTACTGGTAGAAGCTCTGTAATGAACCCCAATGAAATACTTCAGTTTACCAAAGTAAACGTTATGTTAACTAGACTTATTATGGTGATCATTCCACAATATATACAAATATAGAATCATTGTGTTATACATCTGAAACTAACCTAATGTTGTATGTCAATTATAACTTAAAAAAAAAAAAAGAAAAGTTCAGTAAGGAGGAGAGATGACCTGCCAGTCTGTGTTGTTTTGGTTACATTAAGGCTCTCAAACGAATATATTTTTTCCATGACTGTTGAGAATTACAAGAGTTGACAATGGAGAAAAGGTGGGGAGGAAATAAGTAGGAAATTGTGACAAATAGACACGAGAGCCAAGCTCCATTTTAAAGGTCAACAAATCCATTTAGATATTATGATACCTTGTCAGCTTCTAACACACTATAAGCTTTTGGCATTTATTTAATATTAAGTAGGATTTTAAAAAAGACCTTCCCACTCAGTTTTTATTTACAGTTTTTCACGTAAAAAGAAAGGCACCAGAGACAGCCCATGTTGTGTCAAATAGTTTCACCTGCCTAATTCTGACAACAGTTCATTCCACAGTTAAAATCCCTCATCAATAATCCCTCAACTAGCAGCTGGCAATTTATGTAACTCGTAATTTAAATGAAGCCAGCAGTCCTAATCCTCACCTTTAATTTAGGATTAAATAGTTTTCTCAGTGGGGGGTGCCTGTCCATATTTTTAAATGCAATGGCATCCTCAAACTGGTTATGATAATTGGTCTTTAAGGGGTTATTGTTCAGGACAGACCAATTTTAACAGTATCTTGTATTTTCCTGGTATCTTTCAAACTCAAAGCGCTTCTCATAGTCATACTCTTATTTCCATTTTCCCACAGTCCCTCTGAGGAAGGAGAAGAATGGGATAAAGCAGACAGGAGATGGGATATACTGCAACACAGAAAGGGAAGAGTTCAGCCACTCAGCCCGTGGTTAAACTGGCCTAGTATGTTCTCTGGTGTCCACATTAGAGCCTCCTTGTAGACCAGGTCACTGGGTCTTACTGAATCTTAGCATGTTTCATCCTTGTATTTACTGGCTAAAAAGAAACTTGCCTATCTTAAAGCCTACTTTTCTGGGCAAAAAAGCAAGTGTTAAGAGTGCTCTATTCATTCCGTTTATATGTGCTGTGGAAGCAGGGTAGAAATCATGACAGAGGAAACTAAATTCACACGTGAATTCTCAAAAAAAAAGGAAAAAAAACAACAAACCAAAAAACAACAACAAAAAAACCTATGTGGGTTCAAACCCTGACTGTCCCATAAATAGCATTTTAACTCGTACAAGTTCCTAAGCCTCCCTCAGCCTTCTCCCTTATCTCTAAGGTGGGGATGACAACAGTACCCATCTCAGAGGTTGTTAGGTCAAAACAATAAGTAGGTAGATACAAATTCAGAACAGCCCCAGGCTGTGAGTTGCATAAATCTTCTTTGGAGTGCCGCAACTGCATAAAATGGTAAATATGTATCAACCCTAAAACTAACTCCTTGTAATAATCCTCATTTCATTTTCTTTTTTTTTTCCCCTAAGATTTTATTTTTAAGTAATCTCTACACCTAATGTGGGGTTCAAATTTACAACCCTGAAATCAAGAGTCACACACTCCACCAGCTGAACCAGCAGGAACCCCATCTCATTTCCTTTTCTGATAAGAGTACTACCCTGGTAAATTTTTTTTTAAAAAATGCCATAAGACAGAGTGTCATTTTATTTTTCTCAAGGCTTATTACAAAATCCCTTAGGGTTATTTTTATGGACAAGATGGAGAAATGTGAACTGAAAGGTATCGAAAAATATAGGTGACATACTGAAAGGTCTTCAGGAACATGCCACACAAGTCTGTCCTTTGCCTGTACCATTCAACAATTTAATCAGTGTCTTCTACAAACACTAAAAGAAACAGGAACTAAATTTTCAGATGACATGAGCCTTGAAGAGATTGCCGATTAATACTGTATCAAACCAATATTTTAAAAGATTTCAACGGGCATGGACAATGAGTCCCAATGATCAAAATAAGATTTCACAGATTCTTTGCATTTAAATAATCATCTGTACAAGTAAACTTTGGAGATATTTCATAACAACAACAAAAAGGAAAAGGAAAGAAGGAAGGTAAGAAGGCAGGAAGGAAGTCCACTATTTGCCAAAATTGATAAGCTGAATGTTCATTTTCTTAAAAAAAAATTGATTGATTTATTTGAGAGAGAGCACGGGTGGGGTGAGGGGCAGAGGGAGAGCAGAGTCCCCGCTAAGCAGGGAGCCCGATGCAGGGCTCGATCCGGGACTCCAGGATCACGACCTGAGCGGAGGGCAGACAACTCCCGACTGAGCCACCCAGGTGCCCTGACAAGCTGAATATTCAAATGAACAAACATGAGATAAAAGAAACCTTAGAATTTATCAAATATTCAGTTCAGGAAGGTGAGAGACCTATTATGTGCCATAAATATCACTTAATAATTGAGGTCTACAGATACAGGCTTTAGACAATTCTCAAACTCCCTGAACAGTCTATGCAAATGATGAATTTTTTGTCTATATTTTTTAAAGGAAAGTATGCTTAGTTTTCACTGGAGTCCCACAGGTGTGTCTTTGACTTCTCCCCCATCAAAGAAAAAGAGTTTAAAGAACCAGTAATCTATAACATGGTGTTCAGTTCTGAGCACTATTTTTAAAGAAACTGATAAAACAAGTCCCAGTTAATAAAGCCCAGGATGGCAAAAGCCTTGGCAACCATGTCTTATAAAAACAGTAGAAACCTAGGAAACATAGCATGGATAAGAGAATTTTGGGGGGGACATGATAACATTCTTCAAATAGTCTGAAAAGACTTGAGTGTGTAAAATGGATTAGATTTATTCTGTATGGCTCCAAAGGGCAGAAGGGTAGAAGTTACTAGGAGACAGATTCCTGCTTAACATAAGCAAGAATTTGGTAATGATTAAAGCTGCCCTAAATTAGAATCAACTGTCCTGTGAGCCAGTGAACTCCTTGTTACAGGAAATGTTCTAGCAGAAGCTGGATGATCTTCAGTTAGTGATATTGAAGGGAATTTCCACATTGGACGGTAGGTCAGTCTCGATGCCCACCAAGGACTTTTCAACTCTAAGGTCCTTGTCAATGTTAGACAAATTCCCTAGCACCACTCCCCACTACCCCCATATAAAAAGGAAAAATGTTTTTCTCTACATTGTGGTTTTTTGGTTATATTTAATGGAGCATATAAAATATTAACCTCCTAGAGGAAAAAATTATTCTTAAATAGAATCATAAAACAGATAAATAAACTATGACCTAAGGAAACTAAATTATTTGTCCGAGATTCTGACATTCTTTTACTAGCCAGACATGTTAAATCTACACTATTCTTTTTAAGCTGGCAAATGCTTGTTGCATACAGAAGGCTCCCCAGTCCCAACAGGGAGTTAATTTTCCTGATGGTAAGAATTCCTTATGAAACCAGAGTATGTATACCAACCCCTTTTCGTAATTCAGGTTCAGATTAGAATATTTGTGGATTATTCAGCCTTTCTCCTCTCTTGGACTGCCTGTCTTTTAGGCTACTTATATATGTGATAAAGGAGACAAAAGGTTAAGAAGCTTAGGGGAAGAAATGTGGGGAGGGATGCTGGGATAAAAATTACTGTCTAAAACTTGAATTTTGGATTATCTTTGGATTTTGTTTTTCCATGTTCTTCCTTCTCCCATTATCAGTTAACCTGCAACAATACGTCACATTTTTATTGAGAACCTACTATGTGCAAGGCCTTGTGATCATCCAGATAGCCATTAAAGGGACTATAAAAACTGTGCTATGCCTCCACCATGTCTGCATTAAGCTTAATAGAGTCTTGAAGCAGGTTAATGTGATGGTCAAACTATCTTTTGCTGCTGTTACTGCCATCACAAAATGGAAATAAACTGGTAGCTGGGTTCAAGTGTTTGTACAACACATACTGGGAATAAAACTAGCTCTGTTCATTCTAAATATTCAATAGATGATTGAGAGATTAGTAAATTTCACAATTTTGTGTAAAATATAGGTGAATGACCAGGATGAATTTAGCAAGATGCTTAATTAGAAAAAATAAACATAATGTAGGGGCGCCTGGGTGGCACAGCGGTTAAACGCCTGCCTTCTGCTCAGGGCGTGATCCCGGCATTATGGGATCGAGCCCCACATCAGGCTCCTCCGCTATGAGCCTGCTTCTTCCTCTCCCACTCCCCCTGCTTGTGTTCCCTCTCTCGCTGGCTGTCTCTGTCTCTGTCAAATAAATAAATAAAATCTTTAAAAAAAAAAAAAAAGAAAAAAGAAACATAATGTAGACCCGTAGCTAACATCATACTTAGTGGTGGGAGACTAAATGCTTTCCTCTAAGATCTGGGACAAAACAAAAATGTCTGCTCTTGCCAGTTCTGTTCGACATTGTCCTGGAGGCTCAAGCCAGGGCAATGAAACAAGAATGGATTGGAAAGGAAAACTATGTCTATTTGTGGATGATGTGACCTTATATATTAAAAAAATCCTAAAAAATCTACTAGATAACTACTAGAATTAATATCGAGTTTAGCAAGTTTACAAGATACAAGATCAGTGTAGAAAAATAAAAACAAAAGACTACCTATTATTGCATTCTTCCCCTAGAATTGTCCTAATCAGGGTTCAGGTCTAGCTATAGACTGGTCTTCAATCCAAGAATTGTGATAATTTTTTAGAAAGTTAAGTCTTCATTAAAAACTAATGATGTACTACACAGTGGCTAACTGAACATAATAAAAAAAAGAAAGAAAGAAAGATAAGCCTTGTCAAGAGCTAAAATAATCTGGGTTACCTGCGCTTGACTTTATAGACAGCTCCTTCTGTGGGGACGCGGAGGGAAAGAAGGGTCTAAGCGAAGCTCTGGCCTGCTTCCAAATAGTGTCTGGAAACAGGCTGAAGGTAAAGTCATGAGCTACTCTTCCTTCAGAGAGGGAATTCTGATTGTGACCTTTCTGTTTCCTTTCTGATCTTTCTCTTGGTAAGAGGAGGAAGTAGAAAGTAATTTTGAATAATGGTTGGTTTATATTACCTCCCTCTTACTTATGGTTTTTGTTTTTTGCCCTCCCATTATTAGGGCAGTAGCCCTTGGCCTGTCCTGGATGGGTGTGAGGAGGGTAGGTCCAACAGGGGTCCTGAGGGAGTAAACTTACTCCTTTCTTTTCTGGGGTGTAAACGCTCCCCACCATGTAGTTGACAGTGGTTAGGAATTCTTTCTTTCCCTATTTATCTTCCCTCTGACAGCAGAATTCCTATCCTTCCTCCCTTCCTCAATTAAGTATACTGATCACCCTGTAGTTCTATTATGTATCTGAGTGTGTGCGTGTGTGTGTGCGGTGAAGGGGTTCTTTACAAATTTTTGTGGTTTGTGGCTTTTTCTTCCATACATTAGTTCCCACCACCTCCCGTCCAGAAGCCATTGCCTGGCATTATCACATGCTGGGATCACTGGGGAAGTGTGAAGCTCACCACTGTCCTTCGTTTTAGAGATTATTATTTTTGCCCAAGTAGTCCATCCTGTACAGACTGCTAACTAACTGTGTATTCCTCTTGCCTCTGTGGCTGCTGGTGTAAATAAACTGCATCTCCCCACTGGTAAACAATACTAATTAAAATTTTAAAATGACTTTATTATTTTTTTTAATTTCAAGTTCTTATTTAAATTTCAGTTAGTTGGAATGCCTGGGTGGCTCAGTCAGTTAAGTGTCTGCCTTCAGCTCAGGTCATGATCCCGCGTCCTGGGATCAAGTCCCGCATCTGGCTCCTTGTTCAGCAGGGAGCCTGCTTCTCCCTCTGCCTGCCACCCTCCCTGCTTGTGAGCTCTCTCTGACAAATAAATAAATAAAATCTTAAAAAAAAAATAAATAAATTCCAGTTAGCTGACATATAGTGTAATATTAGTTTTAGGAGTAGAATTCATCACTTACATACAATACCCAGTGCTCATCACAACAAGTGCCCTTCTTAATACCCATCACCCATTTAATCCCATCCCCCCACCCACCTCCACTCCAGCAACCCTCCGTTTGTTCTCTATAGTTACGAGTCTGTCTTATGGTTTGCCTCCCTCTTTTTAAAGAATTATTCATGGACCGAGCCCCAGGTCAGACTCCCTGTTCAGTGGGGAGCCTGCTTCTCTCTCTCCCTCTGCTGCTCCTCCTGCTTGTGCTCGCTCAAGTAAATAAATAAAATCTTTAAAAAATAAAATAAAGAAAGAATTATTTATTTATTTTTAGAGACACAGAATGTGTACGTTGAGCGGGCTGGGCAGAATCTTCAAGTAGACTCCCTGCTGAGCACAGAGCCCAACACAGAGTTTGATCCCACGACTCATGAGATCACGACCTGAGCCGAAATCAAGAGTTGGATATTTAACTGACTAAGCCACCCGGGTGCCCCTGCCTCTCTCTTTTTAAAATGCCTTAAAAAAAAAAACACATCAATATAGAAAAATCAATTGTATTTCTGTACAATAACAGTGAACAAATTAAGAAAACAATTTCTTTTACAATAGCATCAAGAAGAATAAAATAATTAGGAATAAATTTACCAAAGAACTGCAAACTCATACACAAAAACTTATAAAACACTGTGAAAAGAAATCAAGGAAGACCTAAATAAATAGAAAGACAGCCCATGTTCATTGATTGGAAGAGTTAATATTGTTAAGACAACAATATTCTCCAATCAAGCTACAGGTTCACCATCATCCTTACCAAAATCTCAGCTGGTTTCTTTGCAAAAATTGATGAGCTGATCTTAAAATTTGTATGGACTCTCAAGGGAATAGCAAACGATCTGGAAGAGCAAAGTTAAAGCACTTGCACTTCCCGATTTCAAAAACACACTACACAGCTACAGCATTCAACATAGGGCAGCACTGGCATACAGATAAACATACAGATCAATGGACTAGAATTGAGAGTCTAAAAAATAACCTCTCACATTTACGATTAGCTGATTTTCAACAAGAATGCCAAGACCAGAGTGCCTGGGTGGCTCAGTCAGTTAAGAGCTGATTCTCGATTTCAGCTCAGGTCATGATCTCAGGGTCCTGAGATTGAGCTCCACATCAGGCTCTACGCTGGGCATGGAGCCTGCCTAAGATTCTCCCTCTACCTCTAACCCCCTCCCCCCACATGCAGGCTCTCTCTCTTTCTCAAAAAAAAAAAAAAAAAAAAAAGAATGCCAAGACCACTCAATGGGAAAGAATAGTCTTTTCAATGATTAAGGTCCTGGAACAATCGGATAGCCACAGGCAAAAGAACGAAATTGAATATCTACTTCACACCACACACACAAATAAATCAAAATGGACCATAAACCCAAATGGAAGAGCTAAATCTATAAAACACTTACTAGAAGAAAACATAGGAGTGAATCTTTGTGACCTTTAGTTAGGCAAAGATTTCTTACATAGGACACCAAAAGCAACAACAAAAATAGGTATATAGGACTCCACTGTTAGTAGGAACATAAAGTAGTAGATCTGCTTTGGAAAACTGTCACTTCCTCAAACAGTTACATACAGAGTTATGAGGCAATTCCCGCAATTCCAGGTACAATTAGACTATTTATATATTCGACAAATGGAGATCAAAAGGATAAAGAAGTTTATAAAAATTCCACATCAAGGTACATAGCCGGGAGAAATAAAACCCATGTCCGCACAAAACCTTGTGCATGAATGTTCACAGCAGCATTATTCACAATCGCCAACAGGTAGAAACAATCCAAATGCCCATCAACTAATGAGTGGATAAAGGAAATGTGGCCTATCCATACCATGAGATCGTATTTGGGCATAAAAAAAGGAAGAAGCACTAATACTCGTACAATATGGATGAACTTTGAAAACATTATGGATAATATACCATTAATTCCAGCCAGTATAGTAATCATCTCATACATTATAATTTTCATTTCTAAAAGTTCAATTGGGCCTCTAAAAATATCTTTCATGTCTCTATTTAATATATCTGATTTTTCCTCTAGCCTTTCGAACCCACGGAGTAAATTTATAATAACTGTTGTAATGTTCTTGCCTGCTAATTCCTGTTTTTAAGATTTTATTTATTTATTTTTATTTCAGAGAGAAGGTGAGAGAGCACCAGCGGGGGTAGGGGCAAAGGGAGAGGGAGAAACTCTGTAGCAGATTCAGTGCTGAGCACCGAGTCCGTGGCCGGGCCCAATCCCATGACCCTGAGATCATGACCTGAGCTAAAACCAAGAGTCAGGCGCCCAACTGACTGAACTGCCCAGGCCCCCCGTTGCCTTCTAATCCTAACATCTGCATCACTTCTGGGTCAGTCTGATGAATTACTTTCCTCGTTATGGTTCATATTTTCCTGCTTCTCCGTACGTCCAGTGATTTTTATTAATGCTGTTCCTTGTGAATTTACCTTGTTGAGTGCTGGGTATGTATGTAGTTCCGTAAGTATTCTTGAGTTTGTTCCGGAGCACAGTTATTTAGAAACAGTTTGATCCTTTCAAGTCTTGCTTTTAAAATGTGTTAAGCACGACCAGAGCAGCCTTTAGTCTAGGGCCAGTTTTGCTCTACAACTGAGGTAAGGTCCTTCTGAGTACTTCACTTAATGCCCTGTGAATTATGAGATTTCCTATCTGGCTGGTGGGAACAGGCACTGTTCTGTCCCTGATGAGTTCTAGTTACTGTTCCCACAATACTTCCAGGTGGTTCTTTACCTGGCCTTAAACAACTTCCTCACACTCATGTGCTCAAGTATTCTGTTGAGTACTTGAAAGGGACCTTGTGAAGATCTCTAGATTTTTGTTGTTGCTGTTAGTCATTTTTCTCTCTGTGTGTAGTAGTCTCCTCTCTGGTATTCCACCTTACAAACTCTAGCTGTCTTGATCTCCCTAGACTCTCTGCTCCATCTCCTCGCCCCAGGGAATCTGCCAGGCTCTACATAGATTCCACTTTTCTGTGCCACCATGTGGAAATTCTCTCAAGGCAGTACGCTGGGCAATCATAGGGGCTTACCTCATTTGTTTCCCATCTCTCAGGGATCATTGTTTTTCATGGCCTGGTGTCCAATGTCCTGAAAATAGTTATTAAAAAAAAAACATTTTGTCTAGGTTTTTAGTTGTTTGGGGTGAAAGGATAAATTTGGCCCCTGTTAGTCCATCTTCGTAGGAAGTGTAAGCCCACGCTCATGTGAATTTAGCAGAAACACAGAATTAATTGGCTCACAGAATATAACCACAGAAACGAAGAATCTATACTAGCCTTAGGGTTGACTGGATCTATTGACTCAAATTACACTAGAATACTTTGTCTTTCTCTCTCCCTCCATCTTTCAATCTTTCTACTTCTATACATTGACCACATTCTAGTGGAGGACATGGTCACTGTCTGCTCTAGAGCTGACCCCAAAGCCAACATGCCAAGGACCAAGAGGAAACTCATTTTCTATCTCCAGTTTGGATAATTCTGTAGAAGGAGTGGCCTGACTTGGTTGCATCCTGTGTCTATGTATCAACCACTAAGCCCTGGAGGGTACATTATAAAGAATGACCCAACAAACAACAAAAAATATGTATCATCTACCTTACCGTCGTATACATAGGTATGGGTACTTCAAAGAATTCTCTTAGAACAACTTCCTAGAAATTGCTGTGTCAAATAAATAAATAAAATCTTTTAAGAAGGGGGTGGGTGCCTGAGTGTCTCAGCCAGTTAAGCCTCCAACTCTTGGTTTTGGCTCATGTCATGATCTCGCAGTGGTGGGATCCAGCCAGCCTCATGTCAGGCTCTGCACTCAGCAGGGAGTCTGCTTCAGATTCTTTCTCCCTTTCCCTGCTGCTCGCTCGCTCTCTCTCTCTCTCCCAAATAAATAAATAAATAAATAAATAAATAAATAAATAAAATCTTTTAAAAAAAGAAATTGCTGTGTCAAAGTTTCAGACAAAGCTTTTTTCCATATTGTCACCTTTCCCTGCAAAAAGTTTATACCACTCTACCCTCCCATCAACACTGGATATTAGTTTTCACTGTTGCAAAGCTGACAGGTGAAAATGGTATTTCACCATTCTTTTAATTTGCAGTTCTTTGCTTAGTCTTGAAATCAAACATTTTTTAACATTCATTCATTCATGCAGTGGATATTTACTGAGTGCCAACTATGTGACAGGTACTACTCTAGACATTAAATGTTTATTAGCCTTTTGTATTTTTTGTGTTGTGACTTGCTTATCCTTTGGTCATTTTTCTACTGAGACATTGTTTTTTTCTTATTGATCTGTAAGAATTTCTTACATAATAATGATATCAATTCTGTCACGTAGGCAGCAATATTTTAAAATTAAAGTCATCTGCATTTAATTTTGTGTTTGACAAGTTTTTGATGTACAGCTTTTTAATGTGTTTGCGTCAGATCCTTAAATGGTTTCTCCCTTTGATGATGACAGTTTCATTCTTTAGCTGGTTACATCTTGCGTGTTAACCAGTTTCTGTTCAAGATTCATCAAATCCTATGTAAAAATCAGCTTTTGGTATGGATCTCTTTTAGAGCTTAATCTTAGCCTGCTTTGTAGAAGATTCCCAGGGCTGCAGGCAGCAATTCAAAACATGGTTTTTCCCAAAAGGCTAATTAAGAGAGGGAATACATCTGCTGTGTTCACCAAATTCATCACAGACTTGGGTTATAAACTGATGTTCTGATTGATGATGTTCTCTGATTATTAATTTAGAAAAATCTATGAATAATGATATTAATAAGTCAGGTAGCAACACATTCACTTTTCATCTAGAACCTTTTAAATTTTGGTTTGCTCTGATTGGCTAGCTAATTTATTTCCTGTTAGTCGCAGGAGAAAAGCAAGAAACTTCACCCACAAATGTAGATTGCAAAAGCTGCTTCTCTTATATATAAGACTCATTTAGCTAAAACAGAGATCCTTCTACCTTTTAATCACATAACTTGCATATTCAGCAAGAATAATAGCTGGAACATGAAGACTATGGCTTCTTGGCTGTGTTAGAAGGGTCCAGCTGGGGTGTGCTGGCAGTTCTCCAGCCCCAAATATAATTTTTTTTTTGTAAACTATGAAATACACAAACCTTTCCATCTATCTTTTGTTTGGCAAAAGTGGAGTTCAATTGAACTTTCTGCAATGATGAAATGTTCTATACCTATGCTGCTCAAAATGATAACCATTAACCACATGTGTGGCTATTGAGCTCTTGAAATATGGCTAGTAAGACTGAGAAATTAAATTTAAAAAATTTTATTAAAGTTTAATTGATTTAAATTTAGATAGCCAAACGTTCCAGGTTATAGATTTAGCAAATAAAAATATAGGATGTCCTGTTAATTATTTTTTTAAAGATTTATTTATTCATTTATTCTAGGGAGAGAGAGCCAGCATAAGCAAGGGGAGAGGTGGGGTGGGGGGGAAGGAGAGAAGTAGACTTCCTGCTGAGTGTGGAGCCCAAAGGGGGCCCAAACCTATGATCATGACCCTAGCCGAAATCAAGGGTCAGATGCTCAACAGTCTGAGCCACCCAGGATATCCAGTTAATTTTTTTTTAAAGATTTTATTTATTCATTTGAGAGAGAGTGAGCACGATCGGGGGAGGGGCAGAGGGAGAAGCAAGCTTCTCTCCCCATCGAGGAGGGAGCCCAGCACAGAACTGGACCCCAGGACCCCAGGATCATGACCCAAGCCAAAGGCAGACACCCAACTAACTGAGCCACCCAGGCATCCCTCCAGTTAATTATTAATTTCAGATTAGCAACAGATGAATTTATAGTTTAAGTGTATCCCAAATAATGCATGGGACACACATTACAAAAATTTTCTCTATCTGAAATTCGAATTTAACTGGGTGTCCTATATTGGACAACGCAGGAATGGATGGATTGTCCTGTTTCTTGAAAAGTTTTTCAAAACTACTCAAAAACTTCTATAGGATTAAATCAAGGAGGAAAAATGATTATGGTTGTGTTTAGGCAAGAAAAGATAGCCTGACCTTTTTTGTTAATTGAAGTATAACTGACATACAAATTATATTCATTTCACGTATACGAAATAATGACTTGACATTTGTATACGTTGTGAAATGATCACCACAGTAAGTCTAGTTACCATACAAAGTTACAAAAAAAGTTTTTTCATGTGTTGAGAACTTTTAAGATTTACTTTCTTAGCAACTTTTTAAAAAAAAAGATCTTATTTATTTATTTGATAGAGAGAGTGAACACAAACTGGGGGAGGAGTAGAGGGAGAGGGAGAACCAGACTCCCCGTTGAGCAGGGAGCCTGATGCAGGGCTCATTCCCAGGACTCCAGAATCATGACCTGAGCCAAAGCAGATGCTTAACCAACTGAGCCACCCAAGCACCCTTTCTTAGCAACTTTCAAATCTGCAATACAATATTAACTGTAGTCCCCATGCTGTACGTTACATCCCCGTGACTTATTTATTTTATAACTGGAAGTTTGTGTCTCTTGATTCCCTTCATCCATTTTACCTATTCCCTCTACCGCCTTCCCTCTGGTAACCAATCTGTTCTCTGTATCTGTGAATTTTTTTGTTTTCTTTGTTTGTTTTTAGATTCCACATATAAGTGAAATCATACGGTGTTTGTCTTTCTCTGACTTATTTCACTTAGCATAATGCCTTCAAGGTCCATGTCCATATGTTGTTGCAAATGGCAAGGTATCATTCTTTTTTATGGCTGAGTACTATTCCATTATATATATATTTATATATATATTTATATTTATATATATATAATGTAGTATATATAATATATTGTGGTATATCTAAAAAGTGTTATGTATCTCACATACACACACACATATATTAATCACATTTCCTTTACCCATTCAACTATCAATGAATTTTTAGGTTGTTTCCATATCTTGATAAATAATGTTACAATGAACATGGGGGTTCATATATCTTTTCAAATTAATGTTTTCATTTTCTTTGAATACGCAGAAGTGTAGTTGCTGAATCAAATGGTAGTTCTATTTTTAATTTTTTGAGGAATCTCCATACTGTTTAGATAGTAGCTGTACCAATTTACATTCCCACCAACGGTGTACAAGGGTTCCTTTTTCACCACATCCTTGCCAACACTTGTTTTCTTGTCTTTTTGATAACAGCCATTCTGACAGATGTGAGGTGGTATCTCACTATGGTTTTGATTTGCATTTCCCTGATGATGAGTAATATTCAGCATCTTTTCATGTGTCTGTTGGCCATCTGTATATCTTCTTTGGAAAAATGTTTATTCAGATACTCTGCCACCCCCCTTTTTTTTAAGAAAGCTATTTTCTTTTCTTTTTTTCTTTTTTTAAGATTTTATTCATTTATTTGTCAGAGAGAGAGACCACACAAGCAGGGAAAGCAGCAGGCAGAGGGACGAACAGGCTCCCCACTGAGCAGGGTCACGGCCCAAGCCGAAGGCAGACACCCAACTGACTGAGCCACCCAGGGATCCCTACTCTGCCCATTTTTAAATGAAATTTCTTTGTTCCTTTGTTATTGGGCATATGAATTCTTTATATATTTTGGATATTAACCCCTTAATGGATATGTGATTTACAACTATGTACTCCCATTCAGTAGGTTGCCTTTTTTTTTTTTTTTTTTAAAGATTTTATTTATTTATTTGACAGAGATAGAGACAGCCAGCGAGAGAGGGAACACAAGCAGGGGGAGTGGGAGAGGGAGAAGCAGGCTCATAGCAGAGGAGCCTGATGTGGGGCTCGATCCCATAACGCCGGGATCACGCCCTGAGCCGAAGGCAGATGCTTAACCGCTGTGCCACCCAGGCGCCCCTGTAGGTTGCCTTTTCAATTCGTTGGTGGTTTCCTTTGCTCTGCAGGATCTTTTTAGTTTGATGCAGTCCCAATTTTCTATTTTTGCTTTTGTTGCCACTGCCTTTAGAGTCAAACCCAAAAATATATATCACCCAGAATGATGTCAAGGAACTTACTGTTTTCTTCTAGGAGTTTCATGGTTTACGGTCTTACATTCAAGCTTTTAAAATCTATTTTGAGTTAAGTTTTGTGTTTGGTGTAAGATGGTGGTCCAATTTTCTTCTTTTGTGTGTGGTTTCCAGTCTTTCCAATACCATTTATTGAAGAGGCCATCCTTTCCCCGTTGTATATTCTTGCTTCCTGTGTCATAAATTAATTGACCATATATGCTGGGTTTATTTCTGGGCTCTCTATTCTGTTTCATTGACCTATGTGTCTGTTTTTATACAAATACTATACTGTTTGGGTTACTATAGCTTCATAATACAGTTTGAAATCAGGGAGGATGAAGCCTTTGTTCTTCTTCCTCAACATTACTTTGGCTATTTGGGATTTTGTGTGGTTCCATACAAATTTCAGAATTGTTTGCTTTACTTCTGTGAAAAATGCTGTTGGAACTTTGGTAGGGATTGCATTGAATTATAGGCTACTTGAGGTAATACGGACATTTTTACAAAATTAATTCTTCTAATCCATGAGCATAAGATAGCTTTCCATTTATTTGTGTCTTCTTCAATTTCTTTCATCAATGTCTTATAGTTTGCAATGCATACCTTTCACCTCCTTGGTTAAATTTATTCCTAGGTATTTTATTCTTTTTGATGTAATTGTAAATGGGATTGTTTTCTTAATTTCTCTTTCTGCTAGCTTACTGTTAGTGTATAAAAATGCAACTGATTTTTGCATGTTGATTTTGTAGCTTTACTGAATTTGTTACTTCTAACAATTTTTTTGTGAAGTCTTTAAGGTTTTCTACATATAAAATCATGTCACCTGCAAATAGTGATCGTTTTACTTCTCCCTTTCCCATTTGGATGACTTTTGTTTATTTTTCCTGCCTAAGTGCTCGGCTAGGACTTCCAATACTATGTTGAATAAAAGTGGCAAGAGTGGGTATCTCTGCCTTGCTCCTAATCTTAAGGGGAAAGCTGTCTGCTTTTTGCTGTTGGGTATGACATTAGCTGTGGACTTGTCATATATGGTCTTTAATCTATTGAGATTCGTTACATCTGTATCTACTTTGTTAAGGGTTTTTATCATAAATTTATGTTGAATATTATCAAATGCTTTTTCTGCATTAATTGAAATAATCATACGATTTTTATTGTTCATTTGGTTAATGTGATATATTATATTGATTGATTGATTAGTGGATGTTCGATCATCTTTGCATCCCTGGAATAAGTCCCATTTGATCATGGTGTTTGAACCTTTGAATTTATTGTTGAATCAGCTTACTAATATTTTGTTGAGGGCTTTTTCATTTATGTTGACCCATGATATTGACCCGTAATTCTCTTTTCCCTTCCCTTCCCTTCTCTTCCCTCCCTTCCCCTTCCTTCCTTCCTTCCTTCCTTCCTTCCTTCCTTCCTTCCTTCCTTCCTCTTTTCTTCTTTCTTTCTTTCTTTCTTTCTTTCTTTCTTTCTTTCTTTCTTTCTTTCTTTCTTTCTTTCCTGTGGTGTCCTTGTCTGGTTTTAGTATCAGCATAATGTTGCCCTCATAAAATGAGTTTGGAAGCATTCCCTCTCTTCAGTTTTTTGGAAGAGTTTAAAAAAAGGCTAGGTATTGAATCTTCTTCGAATGTTTTATAGAATTCATCAGGGAAGGTTTCTAGTCCTGGACTTCTGTTTGTTGGAAGTTTTTTGATTACCGATTTAATCTCCTCGACTAGTAATTGATCTACTCAGATTTTTTTACATCTTTATGATTCAGTCTTGGAAGATTTTATGTTTCTAGGAATTTATCTACTTCTTCTAGGTTGTCCAGTTTATTGGCATATAATTATTCATAGTAGTCTCTTGTGATTCCTTATATTTCTTTGTTATCAGTTGTAATTTCTCTTCTTTCAATCTGTTTCAGGGGAGCCTTACTGAAGACGTAGGTTGCTGAAATATCTCTTAAGTAATCTTCCAGATTTTTAGGACAAACTTCTAACTTTGTTGAGATTGGCTTTTTGTATTGCTTGGGAAAAATGTGGCCTGAGCTGCCTTTTTCCAGACAGATGGGGTAAACTTCATCAAAGCAGGAGACTGAGCAGTTTCTGGAATGTGAGAGGACTTTCCAGGCTTGGTGGCATTAAGTGGGATGAACAGACTGGCAGGTGCCTGCAATTAATCTTCCTATTCCTCAGTAAAATGCAGATGACCCAATGAGATACACAGATCTCTAAATACCCTTGGGCTAATCCAATGCTGGCCAACACTCATAGTGAAGGCATCCCAAGAACCAATTTCACCCTCTGCTAGGAATAATTACTTCCTCTTTCTTCCAGCAGACCTCTCACTTATCCCTCTCCTCACCAACTTTTCTCTCAAGACTCAAAGTTGCTCTTTGGAATCTTGGGAGCGGACCTTGACACCTCTGATTCACAGCCATCTAATCCTGTGGAATTTGACTAACATCTCTCTTATTGCCAGCTGTCATCCATTCATCTCTCCTTTGGCTTTGTGCCTTCTTTCAGCTTAGCTGCAAAGTGGGAGAGTAGAGCGGAAGGTAGTGCTTATATGCATGGAGTTCTCACTATGTACTAAGCATTGTATTGGGTACTTCACATTATCTCATTAAACCTCACAGTAATGCTAGAAGATGATAGATAGATAAATAGATAGATAGATAGATAGACAGAGATAATAGATAGATAGAGACAGATGGATCTTGTAAACCAGTAAGCACTATCTGAAGTTTAAAGTAATACCAAATAGCAGACTCCTGGTGCAAAGTTCTAGAATATAGCATTATGAGGCTGGGTGCCCATTGAGCATGATAATGTGCCTAGGAGATCACTATAGGATAATACATATCTAACCCACGGATTCTGCTTTTCAGACGGATCCTCAAGAATCATTCTGACCCAGGCAAGACTTATTCTGCCTATGTGACTTTAATCAGGGCTAGTTCTGAAAAAGACTCCAAATTAACGGCTATCAGCAGTTTAAGTGCCTATCATGAGCCCTAAAATATACATGTGGGAAAAGATTAAAAAAAATGTGTGTCTCTCTCTCAGAGAATTTATATAGTCTAGTTAGTAAGATAAGGTTTACATACAATACACTTTTATGACATTTATTGTTCTTTCTCCTGTTATAAAAGCAACTCAAGTTCACTGTAAAAAATATAAAAATTAAATAGAAGAAAATAAAAGTCATCCCAAATCCCACTACCCAAATTAACCATAGTTAAAATTCCAAATTATAAATCCCACACACGTCCCCCTCCCTGGCCCTCCACAAACAGGCACACTACATCTACTCTCACCTCACACTTAGTCATAGGAGGAGGTCCTTGTGCAAGTGGGTCATAAACTCTCCCATTTCCTCCTTCCCTTCTAGAGATGTCTGCCTGGGAATGTGATTTGGCTTAAAGTACAGAGAGAGTTTTTCTTTTAAAGCTACTTTAGGTTCTCAGTGTATCCATCAATCAACTGACAGCCCCGTCAAGGCTCCCGTTTCCTGTGCAGGTAGGGCCTCTAAGGCTTCTATTTACCATTTAAGGTGAGGGGGAAAGGAAGTGACTGACAGCTCAGCACCAACAATAGAAAGCTATTCCCGTTTGGGCAGAGAAGGTCTGTAAATACTATGTCGCGTATGGGGAAATGGTTTTCTTCCACAAAGTAGCTACAAACTATATTTGAGAGTTAATACTAAGGTATGCATGCATGCATGTGTATGAGACAGAGAGAGAGAGACAGAGATTCTGGATGACTAAGAAGAAACCCTCATTCTGTATCTCTCAATGGCGGTGAGATCTTAAAAGAGTCTCACAGCCCACTTTGGACTCATCTGCTGAAGGGAAGGCCCCCTGTGGTGGTAATCTAGGCTAGAGGTCCTAAAGTAGGAACCCCATACAGTGTTGGCTTATACAGTGTTTAAAATTTAAATTAGTAGCCTTCACCAGCCCAGCCCAATCCCCCACCCCTCTGAAACCCTAAAAAAAAAAAAAAAAAAAAAAAGTCTAAATTTTCCTGAAAATATACACAATGAAATAAGCAGTAATATTCTTTTTAGTTATTTGAAAATGATTAAGTCTCAAATCCTCACCAAAAATGCTATTTATAAAGTATTCCACGTTTCTTCCTTGTCAAGGTAGAATTTATCAAATAAGTTTACCCACCACTTACGAAATGACTTAGCTTTTCTAACTTGCTTGTTTAACTTTTTAGTGATTTAGTATACATAATTATATTGCCACTGTGAATAAGCATAAAATTAAATGAGATGTTATCCCTTAGTCCGTGTGTTCTATTTCAGTATTTGTGACAATAAATCCATGTTTGAGAATCAAAAAAAAAATTTAATTAGTATTCAGTGTGAAACCACCAGGAGATATCACATAAAATGTAGGTTTTCCAGCTTTTGTTGAAAGAAAGAGAAGTAAATAAATAAAAATAGATCTAGCAATCCTGGGCTCTTTTTCTTTTTTCTTCTTAATTAAGGAGATTAGCCCTTCTGGATATCATATTTTTTCCCCCAGCTTGTTGTCTTTTTAATTTGGGTTTATTTTTTCTTTAAAGATTTTATTTATTTATTTATTTATTTGTTAGTGAGAGAGTTTTTAAGAGTGTATTTATTTATTTGACAGAGAGAGAGACAGCCAGAGAGGGAACATTGACAGAGAGAGAGACAGCCAGCGAGAGAGGGAACACAAGCAGGGGGAGTGGGAGAGGAAGAAGCAGGCTCCCAGCGGAGGAGCCTGACATGGAGCTCGATCCCAGAACGCTGGGATCACGCCCTGAGCCGAAGGCAGACGCTTAACGACTGCGCCACCCAGGCGCCCCTATTTATTTATTTGACAGAGAGAGAGCACAAGCAGGTGGAGCGGCGGGCAGAAGGAGAGGGAGAAGCAGGCTCCCCACCAAGCAGAGAGCCCTACGTGGGGCTCAATCCCAGGACACTGGGATCACGACCTGAGCCAAAGGCAGATGCTTAACTGACTGAGCCACCCAGGTGCTCCTTGGGGTGTTTTTTAATTGTTGTTGTACGTTTTTATTTCTGTGCAGAAATTTTAAATGGTTGTGTAGTCAAACTTACCGATCATTTCTTTAATGACTTCTGAATTTCGTATCTTGACGAGAAAGATTTTAGTCCCCTGTATTAATTTGCTAGGGCTGTCATAACAAAGTACCACAAACTGTGTGGCTTAAACAACAGAAGTTTATTTCCTCTCTGGTCTGGACGCCAGAAATCTAAGATCAAGGGGTTGGGAGGGTTGGTTTCTTCTGACGCCTCTCTCCTTGGCTTGTAGATGGCGGCCTGCTCCCTGTGTCTTCACATGGTCTTTCTTGTCTCTGTGTCCTAACCTTCTTTTCTTCTATGAACACCAGTCAGATTGGGTTAGGACCCACCGCAATGACCTTATTTTAACTTAATTACCTTTTTAAAGACCCTACGCCCCAAAATAGAATCTGATTTTATTTTATTTTCCAAATAGTAAGCTAAATGTCCCAACTCTATTTATTAATCATCTTTTCCCCTCAAATCTTGAAATTCTTCTTTTATCTTACAGTCAATTTGCATGTATACTTGGGTCTAATTCTGGATACTATTTTATACCACCAATCTGTCTATTCCTGTACCAGTACCAAACTTTTCATTACAGTAATTTTTTAATATATTTTAATTTGCTAGGGCGAATTTTACCCTGTTATTTTTCTCTTTCAGAATTTTCATCACTATTTTTGCATATTTGCTTTCAGCATTTACTTTTTAGCATTGCTCTGCCTTGTTAAAAAAAAAAAATCTGACAGCATTTTTATTGTGACAGGGTCAAATATGTAGATGAATTTAGGAAAGACCTTACATGTTATATTATGGAGACTTTACGTGTCTATATTTTTTCTTAGCGTTGTGTATTTTTGTACTGCTTACATTTTTAACCGTGTGCATGTATTTTTTTATAACCAGAAAAAAGTTCATTTCCATTCTAAAAAAAAATTAAAAGACTACAACAGGGGTAAACAATGATTAGCAGAGATAAATTTATCTAGAGAAGCCATTTTGGAGCTCCTTAAGTCCTTAACCCCACAATTACATCTTCCTTTCTGTTTATGGACGTCTTGCTTTCTCACGGTTGGAACAGAATAGATTCGGCAACACATTTTAACATAGTCGGCTTGTTGTACTAACGAGAAATGTTAGCTCTGTCTCATTTCTTCAAATTCAAAAGATATGCTACTCTCTCAAAGGTTGTCCAGGCTGACAGAGGCTGACTGTAAACTCGGCAGGCTTCCCTAACATTCCCCAGCCAAGGCCGTCATTGACTAAACTGAAAAGGGTCAGGTTTCTAGTGACAAAGGGGCAGCTTCAGGTCCTGCTCCGGCCTCAGCAGCAACCAGCTGCTTTTCTCCGGGGAGCTCAAGTGTCTTCCCCGCCCCTCCTGAAGACACGCCAGCCCAAGGAGGGAACGGAAGCGAGCAATCAGGCACCTTAAGTGGGTTGTCATCCTTTTTAATGTAGTGAGAAAGTGATCGGGTGGTACACTTCTTTTTAAGAGATCGTTCTAGCGTTGTTTCTTGGGTTCCAGGTTCAGTGAAGGCCTACTAGTTCTATTTTCTTTCTTGCCCCATTTCCTTCCATTCATTCATTCACTAGTTTCAGCACATAGGGGAGAGTAATCGTTCTAAAATTAAGTCAGAACCGTGTCCCTCGTCTGCCCATAGCCCTCCACTGACTTTGCACCTCACCGGGACTAAAAACCGAAGTCCTTACAATGGCCTACTTCGGGCTCTCCCGGATCTGTCCACTGATTGCCAACATCTGTGACCTCATCGCCACATTTTCTCCTTATCATTCACTCTTCTCCAGCCACACTGGCCTCCTTGCTGTCCCCTTAACGCTGGAACTCGCTTACCTCAGCCGGCTACCTGGGCCACTCTCTCACCTCCAGTGCTGTATGCAAATGTTACCATACGGGTGAGGCATTGTCTGGTCACCCTACCTAAAACTGTAAGCCCTATCCTTCCAGCCCCTCTCCTGGCTCGATTTTCTTTCCTAGAGCTTACCACTATCTAACAATATAAAATCAGTTTCTTATTTACTATCTATCTCCCTTACTAGAACATAAGCTCCGCGAGGACGGAATTGTGTGCCTGTTGGTTTTGTTGTATCCCCAGAGCCTAGAACAATGCCTGCTATGAAGGCATTCATAAACACTCACTGAATGAGTGAGCACATTAGTAATCAGCCTAGGTTGGGATCAGAGCCTTCATCCATCTTCCAGCTGCCTTTCCCCAAAGCCATAGAGGTTTTGGTGTCTCTGGTTCTGTCCCATAGAGGAAGAGTTCACCTTTCACGGAGCCATTATATTAAGATGTGGGGATTCCCAGAGGCACCGCTCCCCTTAGAACTTTTTTCAGGGAAATTGCTTTATTTACAGAGTAAATAATTAAGATCTCTTAAAAAAAGAAAGATAACCAACGGAATCTAAGTTTGCCTACATTCGAACCTTTCTTTGGTTAATGGGAAAGAATCTCTTCTAGCCGTGATGTATTGATTTATCATGCATTTATTGTCATTTGATACACAGCACTACTGAAATCAATTTGCTTCTTAGTTCCCTCAATGAGGGTGTGGGGGAGGGTGCCCAGATATTCATATATTCAACAAATATTTATTGAGTGTCAGCTAGAGCCAGAATCAGTACAGTGCTGGAGATAATTCTTTCCTTCATAAAATTTACAGTCTAATAGGGGAGATAGACAATAAACTGATTAATAAATATATAATCATGAACTGAAGAAAGCGCGCTGTGGGTAACAAGCAGAACGCTGTAATCAATGATAACTGAGGATCAATGATCCTCAGATACAGGTCTGAGGAGTCACTATTTGAGCGGCAGTTTGAGGGTAAGGAGCCAGCCATAGACGGAGACAGAAATCTGGTGTGTTCTCGGAACGGAAAGGACGCTGAGGTGGCTGAAGCAAAATGAACAAAAAGAGAAAAGACCCGGGCATGCTGAAGATGTTGAAAAAATATGGCTAGGTCATGCTGAGGAGCTTAGGTTTTGTTCCAAGTGCCCTGTGAAGCCACTGAGGAGTGGTGATCAAGCAGGTGATGACCTAACCCAGCTTACTCTAAAAAGATCACTCTTGGGGCACCTGGGTGGCTCAGTTGTTAAGCGTCTGCCTTCGGCTCAGGTCATGATCCCGGGGTCTGGGCTCAAGCCCCACATCCGGCTCCCTGCTTATCAGGAAGCCTGCTTGTCCCTCTCCCACTCCCCCTGCTTGTGTTCCCTCTCTCGCTGTCTTTCTCTCTGTCAAATAAATAAATAAAATCTTTTAAAAAATAACAAAATTACATTAAAATGTAAGATATTTCACTAGTATTGATTACATGTTGATATATTTGAATATGTTTGGTTAATCATCAAAATTAATTTCACCTGCTTTTTTTTAGTTTAATGTGGCTACTAGAAAATTTAAAACTACGTAGGTGGTGACTTTATATTTCTATGAGACAGTGCTGCTCTGGCTATTTATGAAAAACAGGTTGGAGGGGAGAGCAACAGAAGAAGCGAGACAACCAGGGATGAGGCTATCGTTGGAAATTAGAACTGATGGGCTAGTTGGGTGGGTTATTATCGTGGGAAATGGGGAGAAGCAAATACATCTGCAATATGGTTTCTGGTGGGGGTTTCTATAAAATTTCGTGATGAATCGAGGATGATTTCCATATTTCTGAATTGAGCAACAGCTTACATATTGGTGCTAAATACTGAGATGAGTAAAACTAGGGAAGGACTGGCTTTGGGTTGGTAAAGGCGTGTCAAGCCCAGTTTTGAACATACTAAGTTTGAGTTACCTGTGAGCCATTCCAGTGGAGATGTCAAGCTGACAGATAGTGATCAGGGACTGGCACTCAAAGGAGAGTGACTAAAGGGACTAAAGAGAAAATTCTGAGTTCTCAGCACATACATGGTATGTAGGGTGAGGAAGATAGTGTCGACAGAGAAGAGAAGAGGGCCCAAGGACTGAGCCCTGAGCGGGTTAGTTAGCTCATGTGCCATAGTGACTGTTGGGGTGTGAGTAGGAGACAAGGGGCCTGCAAAGGAGAACAAAAGGAACAGAGACCTAAGATCAGCACAAGGAAGTGATGGTGTCATTGAACCAAGAGAGGAGCTTGAAGAAAGAGTTCCCAGCTATGGCAAATGCTGCTGAGAGTTCAGAGAGATAAGCACTGAGCAGTACTCACAGGTTTAAGACACAAGGAAGCCATATACTAGGAACGAGCACGACAAAAGCCATTCATCCATGGCAGGTGGGAAAGGAAGAAAGGTAGTAAATGGAAGGTGAGGTAGCAGTATGTGAAGACTTCAGTCTTTAAAGAAGTTTGGCTCTGAAGAAAGCAGAGACAAGGAAGTCACCCAGAGAGAGAGGAGGAATCAAAGGGGAGACAGGAGTGTGGGAATGATAATAGATGGAGTGAGTTTAATGACGAAGGACAAGAAAGGCATAACCAGAGGAGCAAAGTCCTTGAGAGCTGAGAGGAGCTGAGAACTGGGATAGGGGTGCAGTGAAAGAAAGATTTACCCTGGGGCTAATGGAGCTGAAGCTTCAGGGCTCCTTACTCGCATGGGTCTCTTTCGAGACCTAGTTTGCATTTGTATGTTTGTATTTTTTTCTTAAAAAGGGCTTCAGAACCACCGCCACCCCAAAAAAACCTGGATTTGCTCTTGCAAGGAAGAGTTTTTCTGAAAATAAATTTGAAACAGATAAAACAGAGCCAACAGACTTTGATAGGAGGAGAGATGGTCCAGTGTTTCCCAAACTTGAGTGATGACAGTAAAGTAAAACAGTGAAACAAAGTCTCAAGACACCAAAAAATGTATCAGAGGAACCCCAGGAATTTGTGTTCCCCGTTTGAGAATCAGTGATCTGCTTGAGACATTCACACACCTGATCTGGAAATAGGAATCTGAGATCTGTGGCTGGCTTCACCTGTGCCATGTGTGGGGCTGACCTATACGGTCACATTGGGCCACATGCTTAGAAAGACCCTGTGCTTGGGGTAATGCTCTGCTGTCACCATCTTGAAATTCCTCATAATATTTGAAAAAGGAGTCCCATATTTTCCTTTTATATTGGGCCCTGCAAATTATGTAACTGGTTCTGGCCAAAGGTTGATATTTGACTTTTTCTAAAAATTGAGATATAATCCACATGCCATAAGTACTTGATTTATTTGTGCCTTGATTTCCTCATCTTCAAGTAACCATAATAATTCTCACCTCTTAGGTAGGTGGTATGGCAATGAATGCAAAGTTCTGTGACTTCCTCCAGTGAGGTGACTCTTTCCATCAGGTGAACTGTCATACTTGTTCTGCATTCCACTATGAACTGTGCTTTGGTTTCTTGGAGCTGCGTCTGAGACTTTCTATCCTTACCCCATACCGATAGGATTTTTTTCTTCCATTTCACATCAACGACATTTTCCAAATGAGATTTGAATACATTG
This sequence comes from Ursus maritimus, assembly GCF_017311325.1. NCBI lineage: Eukaryota > Metazoa > Chordata > Mammalia > Carnivora > Ursidae > Ursus > Ursus maritimus. Next base: position 3,148,214 of record NW_024425119.1, read on the forward strand.
ATCATGGCATCCTCTTTCTGAAGCTCTCTCTGCTTGGTGGGGTTTGGGTCTATCAGTGATTGTCCTCTGTGGAAGTTGTAAGCAGATACAAATGCAAGACTTGGTTGGGCAAAGTCAGTGCTTTTATCCCTGTCTTATGAGGGTGCTCAAGATAGCAGATGAGCAATGTTAGTGAGAAAAGGGAAAAAGAGAGGATGGTCTGTTTCTGACATTTGCTGGGCCCAAGGCACAAATACAGACAAGGAAACAAACTACAGATTTAATATTTAAAATTTATAATTTATGGTAACAAACTTAAAAATTGTATATCCTTCGACCTTGACAAATATATTTGCAGAATGTTGGCTTTGTTTAAATAGAAAATTTGGACTCCTTGGAGTTCTTGCTGGAACACAACAGTGTGAGGTGAGCCAGCCTCCAGTCCTCCCCATGTTTTCTTCCTATTTCTGGCTCAGAAAGTTTTAGGGGTTGATGGAGCAGTAGCTACAGAGGGACTGGAGGCAGAGGGCATAGAGAACTTCCCAATCTCACCCTTGAGCTGAGCTGGGCATGTGAGGTTTTATTATCATTATAGGGATTCATTTCTCAGAATTGGAAAAGATGCAGGAATGCTGGGGTCAACTGAGGAAAGAGCTCAGGTTGTGTGTCCGAGCCAATGTCCTGCACACCATTAAGTTTAACCTCACCTGCCACTTGAGATCCTCTCCCATGAATGGCTGTCCAGCAGTACCAGGCCTCTTTCCATTGGGCTTGACAAGATCAAATCAAAGGTGCAAGCAGAGATAGAAAGGCATGGCAAGAAGTTTTAAAGAATGGGTCCTTAGACACTGTATTTTCTCATCATCCTACTGCCAATATCGGCATATGTTCCTTTACAAGCACAGGATCAGGTACTTGCTATCTGAACAGCAGGTGCAGGTTGGTGCACCAAGAATTTCTAGAGGACATGGTGGTGGGGAGAAGTGGTGGACACTATCATGATAGCCGGATATCTAGACTCCGAGAGTATCTCCAGCATTTCCATCCAGAGAGGAAAATAGGCTCCTTTGTCATGAGTAGGATGATAAATTGATTTATCCAGGCTCCTGGTAGCTGCCTTGCTTTCTAGTATTTATGTCAAAGAAATAGTGAGAAGCAAAGGGAGCTGCCAGGGACATGGTACTGCCAGGTAGAAAGAGTTTTTCTGAAAATAAATTTGAAACAGATAAAACAGAGCCAACAGACTCAGGAAGACAGTGAGCATGAGCAAACAATGTGATGACCACGGACCCAGCCTTGCCCAAAGCCTAGGAACTAACATTCACAGCCTATAAATTCTTCCTCCTTTACCCTTTTTTTTCTTTCTTTCTTCCTTTCTTTCTTTCTCTTGCTTTCTTCTTTCTTTCTTTCTTTCTTTCTTTCTTCCTTCCTTCTTTCTTTTTCTCTTTCTTTCTTTTGCATGAGTTGCTTTAAGTTAGTTTTCTGTCATTCACAACTGAAAGAGTCCTGACTAACCCCTGGAGTAAGGCCCTATATTCATGAATGGAGAGTTAAGATGAGTTGATTAGTACAGGGAAAATACTTCCAAATTACTGCCTGTCCATAAGTATGGTTTAAATTGGATACATTCCTTTGAATAAGAACTGATAAACATCCTTTGCGAATCTGTATAAGCACTTGACCAGAAAGACTGGGTAAGCCATTCTTTGTAACCCCACTCCTTACACACAGCAACAGTTGCCTGAATTTTTCTAGAGTGTGTAGCAAAGAAAGCAAAAAAAGCCATATATGTCTATAAATATCCACCAACCAGCTGACATTAAGACTGTGTTTGCTACTGACTCCCATGATAAAGGCCATATTGTCTTAATTACATGATCACACATGAATACTTGAGGTCCTACCAAGTGTAGAGCGTTAGGATCAATATGGCGGCAGATGCAGGGAAGTAGAAAACATTGGTCCTTCCTTCAAGGACTTTATAAAGTTATTTGGGAGAGAAAACCTACGTAGAAAGTTAAAAAACCTACATAGAAAGTTAAAAAACTATGAATGTTTGGAAAAGAGTTTGGGAGTTTGTCAGTTCCTCAAAAAGTTAAATATGGAGTTACCATTTGATTCAACAATTCAATTTCTAGGTATTAACCCAAGGGGAAAGAAAATTGTACATGAATGCTCACCATAGTACTATTCATAATAGCCAGAGGTGGAAATAACCCAAATGTCCATCAACGGAGGAATAGATAAATGTGGTATATCCATAAACTGGAATATTATTCAGCCATAAAAAGGAATAAAATATTATGGTACAAAAAGAAATGTAGATTTGGTCTTTGCTTCTCGTTCCTGGCACAGAGCTCTTAATACCCTTGGAATTTCCTATGTGATGAAGTGATAGGAGAGTCTTCTATTATTCATAACAAGCCCCCTTCAACTGTACGCGAGTTCATACTAATGGGGTGACTCTTCGTGGGCCCCTAGATAGCTTCATGATGGGAGCTGGTTGCAAGCAAGATCAGCCATGATTAGAGCTGGAAGTTTCAGTCCCACTCCCAACATCCAGGGAAGAGAGAGAGACAGAAGCTTGAGTTCAATCACCAATTGCTAATGGTTTAATCAATTAGTAATGAAACATCCATAAAAACCCCCTAACCAGTGGGGTTCAGAGGACTTCCAACTTAGTGAACACATCAAAGTGCTGGGAAGGTGGCATGTCTTGAGAGGGCATGAAAATTCTGTACCTCCTCTCTCCATACTTTTCCCATGCATCTCTACCATTTGGCTGTTCCTGAGTTGTGTCCTTTATAATAAACTGGTGACAATAAGTAAAGTGCTTTTGTGAGTTGGAGTTATTCTAGTGAATTGTCAAACCTAAGATGTGGGTTCATGGAAAACCCTGAATTTGTAGTTGGCTGGGCAGAAATATGGATAGCCTGGGCACCCCATTAGCAGCTGGTGTCTGAAGTGAGGTTTAGTCCCGCAAGACTTAGCCCTTAATCTTGGAAGCTCTGATGCTAAATCCAGGAGTTAGAGTCAGGATTGAGCTGAATTGTAGGACACGCAGCTGGTAGCAAGGAATTGGTCCATGTCAAGAAGAAAGAACCTTAGAAGCACTGACACATGCTACAACGTGGATGAACCTTGAAAACATTATAGTAAGTAAAAGAATCCAGACAGAAAAGGCCACATAGTCTATGATTCCATTAATATTAAATGTCAAGAATAGAGCAGTTATAGAACAGAAAGCAGATTCATGGCTGGCAGGGACTTGAAGGAAAGGGAGAACTGGAAGTGGCTGTTAATGAATATGGGCTTCCGTTTGGAGTGATAAAAATGTTTGGGAATTAGATAGCGGTGATGACGGCATAACTTGGTGGATGTACTGAAAACCACTGAATTGTACACTTCAAAAATAATCAAATAAATAAACTTTTGTTTAAAAGAGCAAGGGGAAGGAGTGTGACACGGTTATACGTGAGAAGTTATCACAAGCTCTCCCTGCATAGAGCAATGCATTATGAAGGAGGCACTATAATGACACACAGGACAAATTATAGCTTCCAGTCAACAGACAGTGACTTCAAAATAGCTGATTCCATAACGGCTATTTTCAGGCTATTGTCTTAGCTTAGCCTAATACAGAAACCAAGTGTTTCTATCTTAATCACATAGCCAAATCTTTGCTGACTGCCAACAGCTACTTTCCTCTTAGACTTTTTAAACTGATTATAAGAAATCATTTGTTATTTTCAGCTAAAAATAGATACAAGAGATATCAAAAGACTAAGGTTGCTATATTAGCCCGTGTTCTTCCTGGAAAGCAAGGACTGAGACCAAGCCTCAAGTAAAAAGTATTTGGGGACAGTAATCCCATAGAGGTAGGGAGAGTAAAACAGGAAAGGAGAGAAAACCAATACAAAGGTGTAATCTCAAAACGCTTGTTACAGGAAACTGCATCTCCGTCTCTTTAGGGCATTTTGAGGATCCACGTGGAATGGCCTCAGAATTACCCACCTTAGATCAGGAAGGATCGGTTCTTGATCACATCGGTCAAGGTCTGCTTTGTGGGGCACAAACTCCCCTGCACGTCTAGGTTGTGTATGCGTGAGTGCTGGGTGGATTTTGTAGGAATTCCCTCACCTCAGAGTTCTGGGGCAGAACATAAGAATTATGCCAGAGAGAAGTTGGTTGCTTCTCCATGGGACTTACACCATTGGCTCTCCTGGTTTTCAGGCCTTTCGATTTCGACTGGAACTATACCACCCACTTTCCTGGGTCCCCATCCTGCGGACAGTAGATCATAAGACTTCTCAGCCTCCATAATCATGTACTCCCTTTGATGACACTGTACTGGAGGACATCAAATGCGTGTAACATCATGCCTAACATGGCTCCTTAACTTGAAGTGAAGAGAGTAACAATAAGCTATCCAGCTACCGAGAGATCATAGGAACCTCTTTCTTGGTCTCTTAGATTACTCCCTCTAGGGATAGCTGGTTACCATATTGTGAGGACATTCATGCAGCCCTATGGGGTAGAGAAGACCTTATGGAGAAGAGCTGATGCTTCCTGAGAACACCCAGCATCAATCTGTTAGCTATGGATAAGGCGCAGTCTAGGAAGTGGGCCCTCACTGAACACTGAAAATGCTGGCACCATAATCTTGAACTTTCCAGAGTCCAAAACTGTGAAAAATAAGTTTCTGCTGTTTATAAGCTAAAAAAGAAAAAAAAATTGGGGCTAGAGTAAAAAGTAATAATAATTTTAAAAATATTATAACACCTCAAATTTACACCATGTTAATGTCAAATATATTGCTGTAAAAAATTCATGCAAAATTTTAAAAATATGATAAACAATGAAGGCTAGGAGAGCAATAGAAGAATCACTTCAGGCTGCTGACATAAGGATTATAACAGAGGTGAAACTTGGATTTGTAACAGTAATATAGTTCCATATCATAGTTATCTGGTTTTGTTACCATGTCTACTTAAATATAATCTATTTTACTTATATATTGCTTACAATTTAAGTAGTTCCCGCTTTCCTTACCATGCAGGGAGTCTAAAACCATGTAAAAATTAAAGAAATAAGATGGGGGAAGGACAGTCTTTTCAACAAATGGTCCTGGAAAAACTAAATATACACAAAGCAAAAGAATGAAGTTGGACCTTTATCTTACACCATATATAAAAACTAAAAGAGTGGATCAAACACCTACATGTAAGTGCTAGCACTATAAAGTGCTTCGGAAAAGCTTAAAAGGAACTTTCATGACATTGGAGTTAGCAATGATTTCTTGCATTTGACACCAAAAGCATAGGCAGCAAAAGAAACAGCAAATAAATTGGACTTCATCCAAATTAAAACATGTATGCATCAAAGCACACAATCAAGAGAGTGAAAGGACAGCCCACAGAATGGAAGAAAATATTTCCAAATCATTTATCTAAAAGGGATCTGTATCCAGAATATACAAAGAACTCCTACAATTCAACGACAACAAAAAGACACTACCCAATACAAAAATGGGCAAAAGACTTGAACAGATATTACTCCAAGACGGATACCTAGACGACCAGTAAGCACATGAAAAAATGATCGATATCACTAGTCATTAGAAAAATACAAACCAGGGGCGCCTGGGTGGCACAGCGGTTGAGCGTCTGCCTTCGGCTCAGGGCGTGATCCTGGCGTTATGGGATCGAGCCCCACATCAGGCTCCTCCGCTATGAGCCTGCTTCTTCCTCTCCCACTCCCCCTGCTTGTGTTCCCTCTCTCGCTGGCTGTCTCTATCTCTGTCAAATAAATAAATAAAATCTTTAAAAAAAAAAAAAAGAAAAATACAAACCATATTGAGATGCCACTTGACACCCACTAGGAAAGCTATTATTCAAAAACACCAAAACAGCTGAGAAGAGCAAAAGTTGGTAAGGATGTAGAGACACTGGAACCATTGTACTTTGCTGATGTGAATGTAAAATAGTGCGGCCACTCTGAAAAATAGTTTGAAACAAAACAAAACACAGTTTGGCGGTTCCTCAAAAGCTAAACATAGAATTACCGTAGGATCCAGCAATTCCACTTCTGGGTATACACCCAAAGAATTGAAAGCAACAACTCAAATAGATAGTTCACATCCATGTTATAGCAGCATTATTCACAAGAGCCAAAAGATAGAAAGAACCATGTGCTGAAAAGATGAATGGGCAAACAAAATATGATATACCGATGATGAAATATCATTCAGCCTTATAAAGAAAGGAAGTCAGTACAAAAATAATGAAGCTTAAAGACGTACTACGTGAGCTAGGCCAGGCATAAAAGGACAGATATTGTATGAATCCACTTTTATGACGTACATACAATAGGCAAATTCATGGAGACGGAAAATAGATCAGAGGTTACCAAGGTCTGAGGAGGGAGGTATGTGGAGTCATTGTTTAACAGGTACAGAGATTTTGTGTGGGGTCACAAAAACATTTTGGAAATAGATACTGGTAATAGTTATACAACACTGTAACTATAATTAGTGTCACTGAATCGCACACTTCAAAATGCTTAAAATGATGAATTTTATGTTACATGTCCTTTGCCATAATAAAAAAGTACAGCAAGGAAGTGAGGGGGAAAAGAAGAAGGAAGGAAGGAAGGAAGGAAGGAAGGAAGGAAGGAAGGAAAAGGGGGAGGGATGGAGGAAGGAAATATCGCAAAAAGTTCTTCAAAGGGACCCCTTTGGTAACATCCAGGGCAAATCTGTACCATCTTAAATTAATAAAACAATTTTCAGGGGTGTCTGCGAAAGACAAGCGGGTGAATTTTTGAGCAGGACCGGTAATTCTCACCTGTGTGTCAACCAGGGTATCTGCAGCTGCTGTGCCTGGTCATGACAAGGCTCTGAGATAGTTTCAGGCTGGGCAGCTGGCTAGGGTTACTCTGAAATCGAACCCCTACAAGGTGTAGCTTTCCTTTCCACCTATTTGTTTGGCTCCGATTTCCTTGCCATGAGCCAAGGCCAAGACCAAGGCCAGATAACCACCTGGCACCCAAGGATTCAAGGGAGACTTTGAGGCACGATCACAGCGCCTGTGCAGCTTCTGCCACGGGCTCCCAGAATCCTCCGTCTGGTACCCTATCTGTCCCGCACTGCCATCTTTGCTTTTAAAATGTTGGTCTTTGAATCCTAGGCATTTTTCTGCGGAGTTGCTGAATGGGGCTCAAGAACTGTTTTTCTGGTTCTTCCTGTTTAGCACCTGCTGTTATGATTGTCCTCTGAGATTCACAACAAAAGGTTTTTCCTGGCAGTGTCCTTCTGCTGTGGTGTACAAGCAGCTCCAGCTGGTTTGGAGCCATGAACTCCGGCACTCTCTCCACTCTCCTCCTTATTCTGCTTTCAGATCTTCCATGTGGGACCCAAGAAGTGCCCGTCCCAGCAGCCACCCTGTGTCAAAGCTTGCGGCTGACACTCCTGCATTTGGCACTATTCCCCCTGAGAACTTCCTGCTTGTTCTTTTCCATGATTCTACAAGGCTCTGTCTTTCTTTGCTTGTATCCTGTGGGGAAAGATTTGCCTCTCTCCTTCAAAGGCTTACACTGTGCAGGATCTCAGATCTATGACCATTTTCAGAGAACTGTGTCCACAGGAAAAGTTTGAGCAATGTTCTCTTCAGTGCTCCCCTGCCAGAAATTAATTTTGACATCTTACCACATAAAAGTTTTCTTTAACTGACATAAAATTTACCATAAAAATTATCATCTTAGGGGTGTCTGGGTCGCTCAGCCAGGTAAGCGTCCAACTCTTGGTTTCAGCTCAGGTCATGATCTCAGGGTTGTGAGATCGAGCCCCAAAGCCACTGGGCACTCAGCGCAGTCTGCTTAAGATTCTCTCCCTGGGCGCCTGGGTGGCTCAGTCAGTTAAGTGTCTGCCTTCGGCAGCACAGGTCATGATCCTGGGGTCCTGGGACGCGTCCTGCATCAGGCTCCCTGCTCGGTAAGGAGTCTGGTTTTCCCTCTGCCCTCCCCCCTGCTCACGATACCTCTCTCTCTCTCTCTCTCTCGCTCTCGCTCTCACTCTCTGTCTCTCAAATAAATAAATAAAATCTCTAAGAAAAATAAGATTCTTCCTCTCCCTCTGCCCCTCCCCCTCCTCTCTCTCAAATAAATAAATGTTTTAAAAACATTCCCATCTTAGCCATTTTTTAGAGTACAGTTGAGTAGTGTTGAGTACATTCACATTGTTGTGCAATCTCCAAAACTCATTTCATTTTGTAAAACTGAAACTCTACCCATTAAACAGCAACTCCCCTTGTGTCCTCCCCACCCCCAGTGCCTGGCAGCCACTGGTCTACTTTCAGTCTTTGTGAATCTGACTAGCCTCATGTAAGTGGAATCACACAATATTTGTCTTTTTGTCATTGGTTTTTTTTGCTTAGCATAATATTTTCAAGGTTCATCCTTTTTCTAGCATGTGTCAGAATTTCCTTCCTTTCTAAGGCTGAATAGTATTTCATTGTATGCATATATTTCATTTTGTTTATCTATTCATCCACCGATTTTGGCTCTTGTGAATAATACTGCTATGAACATGGGGGTATAAACGCCTCTTTGAGACTCTGTTTTCACTTCTTTTGGATGTATACCCAGAAGAAGGATTGCTGGATCATATGGTAATTCCATTTTTAATTTTTTGAGGAATTACCATATTGTTACATAAAAGCTTTAGAGGATAACAAAATCACTCAGAAATGAACGGAAGAAACTGGCTAAAGCGATGCAAGATGAGGGGCGTCTGGGTGGCTCACTCAGTTAAGTGTCTGACTCTTAATTTCAGCTCAGGTCATGATCTCAGAGTGTGGGATTGAGCCCCATGTCAGACTCCACTCTGGGCGTGGAGCCTGCTTGAGATTCTCCCTCTCCCTCTGCCCTCCCCTTGCCACTTGCGTGCACATGTGCTCTCTCTCAAAAACAAAAGTGTTGCAAGATGATAAGTCTGGAATCTTTAAAATTTATCATCAATATTTTCTTCGTTCTTAGATTTTCCATACCTCTGTCTCTTTCCTTTCATTTTAGTCTATAGAGTGAAGATTATACTCTTTTTTGTGTGCCTGAGGCCTATGGTAACCATTTCAGTTTATTAGAGAGTGTCCTTGGGATCAACAACTGAGGAAGAAAGGGGAAGGAAGCAAAATTGAGTAGAAGGAGGAGCGGAGCTGCCATGCAGGCCTGATGACAGCCTCATCCCAAACCACAGGGAAGTGTAGGACTAAGATGGCTTATCAATAATCCCATGTTTGGCCAAAACAGCAGTCTCTATACTCTTCTTGGTCATTGGACATGGGCTGCCCTGGGAAGAACATGACCTTGAGCTAGGCTCTCTGCATTTGAGATAAGCTCCGAAACCTGCAGCCGTCTGCCACCTTTCCAATAGCTGGGGCCATAAGGCCATCCTTGAAGGAGGGGTCTGGGCAGCATACCACTGTACCCATCACCGTAGTTTTTGTGAAAGCCTATTGAGGGAAGCTTCAGAAGCACCGAAGATCATGGGCGTCAGGCACCAGTGAGAATGTGGCAGTGCAGTGCTAAGTGAAGTACGTCATTCACCGTAAGAGTGTCCGAGTGTGGTGGTTAAGAGCATGGACTCTACAGCTGGAATACCTGGTTTGTGGGCCTATACTCCCCAGAGATGTGAACCTGGTCAGGTTATTTGACCTCCCTGTGCTTCAGTTCCCTCCTGGGACCGAGGGTCCTAAGAGAAGGTATGATAATAATTAGGTATTATAGGTATTATAAGTATTAAATGAGTTAATGTGTATAAAGTGCCTAGGATAATGTCATGCCCAGAACAAGCACTCTATGTATAACTATTATTAAAGATAATATACAAAGGTTTATAAAAGTTAGAGTGAAGACAGGGGTTTTAGAACCAATAGAAACAGTGGGAAAGGAGGTTGAGAGAGTCAGAGAGCTGGTAAAAAGAGTAACAAAATGAGCAAGGATGTACCAGACGATGAGAAATGAGATACACAGAGAAGATAATAAAAATGGGAAAAATGTCTAATTGAATATTAAAATCAAAGGGCAACAAATTAAACAATTTGAAATCATGATCGGGGAGTTGGTTCTCTGAATACTCAGAATATTTAAAGGGTCTTACTTTCAGCAAAAGGGCTTCTGATTCCGTCTTTCCAATCATCCCACCATACTTTACCTTCCTCCTATTCACTTTTCAAGTCCCAACCCCCTCCTGACCAATTAGGAGGAACGGTCATTGTAGGAATATTTCAAATGCAGACATAGTACACTCTTAATAGAATGTGAATGCTGCCATGAAGCAGGTGAAGCAAAGATGAGACAAGATCGACACAAGAAAGATGAAAGTGGTGGCTAAAGGCAAAGCAAACGTACTGTCAGAGAAAATGGAAGTTGAACCCAGGAGCATAGGGCCACCTGGCTGGCTCAGTCAGTGGAGCACGCAGCTTATGATCTCGGGGCTGTGAGTTCGAGCCCCATGTTGGCTGTAGAGATTATTTAAAAATAAAATCTTAAAATAAAAGACAAACCCACGAGCATAATGTTAAGGAAACAAGCACTCCAGTCCCTTTCACACTGGGCCATCAAGCAACCCAGAGGAAAAGCTGTACCTAATAGGAGCATAATAGAACGGTCAATAGCGCCCAGAATCTGTCTTGATTCTGTGACAGACTGAAGACTGACGGTGTATATAAAAATCACACATTTTTCAAGGTAGAACATAAAAAAAAGAGTATGTTGTATACTTAACTGATAACGATCTTTAACTGTTCTGACTCAGTGACAGTCCTGTCACTGTCTCATCCATGTGGCTGGACCTCTGCTCCCCACACATTTCAGTCCTGCTCTGCTTATGCACAGGACTGTGGGATTACATAGAGCTAACCCCACCCAAACCTCTGAGAAGAGAGTTCTCTTTGTTAAGTATGGTCTGAGTTTAAGGCCAATTATTTGCATTTTTTGTGTTGTATTGAATACTGGATTTCTCTCCTGATTGCCCAGCATAACAGCACATCTTTGAAAAGTGGCTAAGCTCCTGAGAAAACTCAGAACCAAAAGACGGGAGCAGGAACTGATCCCCAAGTTCAGAGCTCCATCTTCAGCTGCTCTGCCAACAATGGAAGTATTATTCTCATCCCTCCATCAGCAGAATCCATTGTTCTCTGGTTACAACAGGAGTGAGATAAATAGCAGCTGTGAGGCCCCTGCCCTTCCTCCTCCAGGCCTGGGTACTGAATGTGAGAAGCCTGGCATTAGTACAGAGGGTTCTGACAGTTCTCAAAAGACAGAGTTGATGAAGATGTGGGCATAAGATTCACTCTTTAAACACCATATATTGTCTGCAAGGAGACAGTAGGAGAAGGCTGAGATGTTACAATAACTTTATCACTAATATTTTCCTATATGTTCCATATGAAATAACTAGAGAAACAACATAGTTTTGCCTGTAATTCATATACATATATTTGCATTTGCCAAGTCTTACCTAGTCTTTGAGCCAATTTTCAAGTTTTTCTCCTTTTTTTCTTGTCTTGATTTTTATGCTTCCTTCCTGCACCTTACCTCCTCAGATTCCTTACAATATATACTCAAGCCTCATTTTTCATGGTAGTTATGTTTTATGAAGTCATTGTGAAGGCTGAATTAGTGAATAATGAACCATTGCTCCTAGGGGAAATACAGGGTTTGGTTCCTCCAAGTTTCTAGTCACAACATTTGCACTAACTGATCATTCATGTGTGTTTCTGTTTAAAGACAGCTTATCTAATATATATTATTGATTCATTAACATTGAGCTTACAGCCAAGAGCCACTATAACTCATGCCTAAAAAAAGCTTATCTAACAGGTTTTTTCTCTGTAAGGAAAGTCATATCCTTCTTGTGCTTAAGGACACTAGACAGCACTCCAGTACTATACTTGGAGGCCTTTTAAAACAGCAAAATCACCAACAAAGAGTACAGAACGGTAAAAAACAGGGCACTGAATGGACCTTGAATAGGACGTTTATTTATAGAATGAGAGCTGGAACGAGCAGGCAGAACGTCGTATTGATGGCCTCAGCCGGGAACATCACGTGCTTAGGGCAGCTCACGTTTTTCACAGCTCTACATATGTGTACATATGAACTCAAAAGCATCGCTAGAGGGGAGCCTGGCTGGCTCTGACAGTAGAGCATGCAACTCTTGAGCTCAAGGTTGTGGGTTTGAGCCCCACGTTGGGTGGGGAGATTACTTGAAAGTAAAATCTTTCTTTCTTTCTTTCTTTCTTTCTTTCTTTCTTTCTTTCTTTCTTTCTTTCTTTCTTTTTCTTTCTTTCTTTCTTTCTTTCTTTCTTTCTTTCTTTCTTTCCTTCTTTCTTTTTCTTTCTTTCTTTCTTTCTTTCTTTCTTTCTTTCTTTCTTTCCTTCCTTCCTTCCTTCCTTCCTTCTTTCTTTCTTTCTTTCTTTCTTTCCTTTTCTTTCTTTCTTTTTTTAAGATTTCCTTAAGAGACAGAATGAGCAGTGGGGAGAGGCAGAGGGAGAGGGAAAAAGAAACTCAAGCAGACTCTGCACCGAGTGTGGAACCCCACGCAGGGCTTGATCTCACAACCCTGAAATCAGACCAGAGCCGAACCAAGAGTCAAACACTTAACCAACTACACCACCCAGGTGCCCCAAGATAAAATCTTTTTTAAAAGCAAGCAAACATTGATAGAGTGGTGCCTGGCTGGCTCAGTCAGTAGAGCATGCAACTCTTGATCTCAAGGTTGTAAGTTCAAGCCCCATGTTGGGTGTGGAGCCTACTTAAAAAAAAAAAAAGCATCACTAGATTGGTTTTGGGCTTACAAATAAATTTCAGCAGATAGACAAATTTGTAAGGACACAGTCCTGTAACTGTACACGTTAGTGAATGAGAATGTTTTGTTGGTGAAGTTTTGTCATGGATACAGATATCAAGAAAACATGGTTCTATAAGCTTTCAGAACATGGAGAATTCTATTCTAAGTTCACTTTGGGATGTGTCAGCCTTCCTATAGAAGAATGACACTGGCACATGCCTTAACTCCTCTGTCATTAAAACATATACTGGGAGATGCTTTTCCACTATTGGACATTTATTAGCTCTAAGCCAGTGATTCTTAAGTGCTGCCCTGGGTGGACTGGCGGCAGCAGCTTCCCCTGGGAATTGGTTAGAAATGAAAACTCTTGGGCCCCACTCCAGATCTGCAGAATCGGAATCTCGGGGGGGGGGGGGGGGCGTCTAGCAATCAGGGTTTTAAAAGGCCCTCCAGGAAACTCATCTGCACCCTCAGGTTTGAGACCGATGCTCAAAGTCTTGCAATTTATCTGGTCCCTTCCTACTTCCCCCCCCCCCCGCGGGG
>NW_024425119.1:3161589-3292610 GCF_017311325.1 Ursus maritimus
GGGCCAATGGCTCATTGTCCTTTGGTGTAGAAAGAGCCAGGGCTTAATAGAAGACCTGGGGTCAAATACCACTTCTGCCTTTTATTGTGGGGAAACCTGAAGTTACTTAAATACTCTGCCCTCCAGTTTCCTCATCTGTAAAAATGTGGAGATTAAAAGAAACAGTAGTAGATGAGAAAGTGCTTAACACACAAAAGGCCCTCAGTAAACGTCAGCATTCTTTTATTTCACTCCCTTTATTATTCATTCCTGAATAAGACAAGAAGGGTGAAGAAAAAAACAAACCCCAGAGACAGTTTTCTTTATTTAACCCGCTTTCTTCTGTCTCTTTCTTACTTAAGGAGAGCTGGTCCTCTGGTCTCAGTGTAGCTACAGGGGGGGAAACACACTAAAGTCCTTCAAAGGGAACCCGGACTATTTCACTGAGTTCCTCTACCTTGATATACAGTTAAAAAGTAAGTCCTCTGGACTCATTCCATCCTTCTATTTTGCTTCTATCTTCTACTTCCACCCAGAGACTTTTTGTTCGGCTCTTCCTTTAGCCTAAGACACAGAGGCTTCCGTTCAGTTGGCTTGCTAAGATCCCTTAAAGACCATCTTTGAAAAATGGGTGAGTACGGGCTACTACCAACGACCCCTCCGACCCCCCCCAGAAACAGCTGAGGGACCACTCGTGGTTCAACCTGCCAGCCCTTCATCTTGAGTCATGCAGTCATTAAAATCAAAACAGAGCCCAGCTAATTGTTGTGTTTGGAGATTGTAATTCTGCATATTAGAAGAATTTTTTTCTTTGAAATTGCCTGTTTTGTTTCCTCCCTAGAATTGTAGTTCATCTTCTTTGGCTGCCGGCAGTGACGTTATCTTCCTGTCGTTAAGGTCTACTGGAGGCATCTTGTAGACCTGCTATTGTTGCCGATGCAGAAAAGAGATTGTCCCAATCTTGATTCCTTTCCCTTGAGCAATTGGTAATGTTCAGTGGGTTCCTCAACACTTATGATGAGGAAGAGAGGGCACCAGTCCTGGAATTTTCATGGGAAAAACCAAGGAGAATTTAATGGTGAAAACCAATTGCTCTGTTTTACATCAGGGAAATTCCTTAATATGGGTTTCAAGACACCTCCTCAGCCTTCCTCACTCCAACCCACCTTAACTTTTTTAATACTCAACTCAGATTTTGTTTCAGCTAGACAAACCTGATTGCCATTTCCTTCCCTGTGCAATTTCTTTTTTTAAAAACAGAGCTGGAAGAAGCTGAGATCCAGAAAAAAGAAATTATTTCTCCAGATCATATTTGGTCCAGGGCTCTTTCTCCAGCATTATACTTCCCATTCCTACTCCACAGCCCTTGTCTTAGGCCTTCCTTGTTAGCCTAAACCTTGCTTTTTCCTTTCTGCCAAAACCTGTGTTTAAACTTTTCAACTCTTTCTGGAAATTTATCTTCTCTAAAAAATTAGACCTTTCTGGTCTTCATCTGGCTTTAATCACCCCATTTGCTCCAAGACTTTTTTCTCCTCCAGGTATAGAATTATAGACTGTAGGACCATAGAAATTTCTGACTTAGAGGGCCATCCCAATTTTTATAGATAAGGACCCAAACTAGCTAAGTCAGTAATCTGAGATTACTAAACTAGTTAAAGAACAAAGCCAAGACTTTGAGTCCTTAGTTCAAAAGTCTTCTTTACTACATAATATCTATTTGTGCTTCTTTTCTCTATCCATATTCTTATGTCTTTTCATGAGGTTCATGCTTCTAATTTCTTTTGTCACCATTACTATCATTATAATCGTAATCATCATCATTCAGCAGGTCCCCAGAACCTCTTGAACAGTGCTCCTTAACTCTTTTTCCTTGTATCCCAGATGATTACAGCTCTATCACCCTGTGAGCGTCCATCACCCTCAAGCCTCAAGGAAACCAGGGTTGGTACAATGAAAGAAACATTGCTACTGATGCAGGAAATCCACTTGTTTATTGGAAACACCAAGTACCAAAATAGAACTAGCTGAACTGGAAGAGCAGCAAAGATGGGGACCACAGGAAACATCATTTCATGGAAGCTGACCCAAGTCTTGTCTGTTAGAATTCACAGGATCCAATACCAACTAGTGTGCAGATGCTGAATTTCAGAAGAGCCCCTTATACCTTGGCAGCAATGAATACACTGGACACACTGGACAGCAATGAATTCCTGACTCAGGCTGAGCTGACCCGATTCTCTTATGGCAATTTTTTTAAGATTTTATTTATTTATTTGAGGGAGAGAGAGAGAAAAGAGATCACAGAGGGAGAGGGAAAAGCAGACTCACGGCTGAGTGGCAAGTCCGACGCAGGGCTCAATCCCAGGACCCTGGGATCATGACCTGAGCTGAAGGCAGATGCTTAATCAACTGAGCCACCTGGGCATCCTTTTATGGCAATTTAGAATTAAGACCTAGAATCACTGGTACTGGACCTTTAGGAGCCAGGATTGTGAAGTGTTGTAAGGTGAGAGCCCAGATGGTCATGTCTGATGATGCTCTGAAAGAGAGAGGATAAAGCGGAATCTCAGAGAAGCAGAGATGAGACCCTCAAAGAAACAGACAGCAATCTTGGGTCCTGATCCACACTCCTGGTTCCACTTCTTTGTGGTCTCTAAGAAACCCAGTAAATCCACTAAACCCCCTCTGCTTATACTTCTTCCTCTTTTTCCCCTTGGCTTGAACCAGCTGAGTGGGTTTCTTTTGCAACAAAGAAGTCTGAACTAAAGGCTTCTTCATAGCGGCACCTGCACAGAGTTGGGAGACCTGCCAGGCACCTGCAGAGTTGGGAGGTCAGGGAGACGGTTGCCAAGGATTTGAAGGCATTGTTTCCTTCTCTGTAGGAGGCAGTGCTTGTCAGTGTGTGATTTTCTGTGATTCAGATCTTACAATCATAGATATTTTCCTTGACCCCACTCCCACCCCTATCCAGGTAAACACAGCGACCGTTGCCATCCTTCAGCATTCCCAGAACTTCATTTCCTCCCATGCACTTCCTTCTGAAGAACCTCCAGGACACTTTTGTTTGGGTGGAGACAGAAACAAGCTCAAAGCCCTGTTACAGTGAGTCCAACTGGTCTTTGGCTCTTTGCCTCTGATGTCTCTGTTGGGAGGTAGAAGGGGGTATTACAGAGATTCTCCAACTTCAGTCAGCAGAACACTACCTTTATGATTTCTGACACTTCCACATACCACCTATAATTTCCTTAATATTTAAAAAAATATCCTTTTTAAACTTCTTTGCTTAGGTTCACCTACAATATTCATTAAGGATACCATGGGTTTGTTATGCATATTATATTTTTCTAATATACATTAAAATGCAAAACTATTGCAATAAAGAATATCTTTTAGTACCGAAGATCGTCCCACGTGCACCACTTTAGGCGACGCGAGTGGAGCATGGCCTCTGGAGTCGGACAGGCCTGCTTCAGATCTTAGTTCTGCCGCTTAATACCTCTGTGACCTTGGACAAGTCACTTAATCTTTCTAAACTTCAATTTTGTCATAATGAACGTGTCTTCATCAGGATTTTGGTATGGATTAAATGGGATAAGTTTAAATATAGTTGGTTTCAACTGCATAGCACATTACCTAGCACGTGGTAAGTTCTCAATAGACGTTAATCTTCTCACCATTGCCGTACCCTCTACGTCTTGACTTTGTCTGCCCCTCTTTATTTCTCCCTTCTTCTCTTCTCCATATACGTCTGAAACAGGCACGAGCATGAAGTGAGTTTGCTTACTGAAGTGGATGGAATTTCTGTAGATCCCTTCAGAGACCAGGAAGGAAATCTAAGTGTGAGGCGTCTGCCAGGTTCAGATTTGTTGTATCTAATGACCTGACTTATTATCCTATTGTGCTGATGTGGCTGAGATAATAGCATTGTTTCTATAGAACCTAGTTTCCAGGGTGTTCAAAGCCCTCACGGACCTTATCTAACTTTTCCCTGTTAAATGTGGACAAGCGTTGTCTTCCTCAATTTTCAGGTGGAGGAATCAAGACCCCAACAGGCGTGGCCTGGTCACTCAGCAACACTGACAGACCACACGGCCGAGTCCGGGACTCCTGATTCAGAGGCGGAGAGATCGCCTTAATGCAGCATTCCCCATCTGACGTGGAAGGGGGGGCGCAGAAAGCGTTCTGCTCTCAAATAAGATTTGTACGATGAACCCAGTGTTGAACAAATAAACAGCTTTCTTTTCTGCAGGACTTGTCAACCTTTCAGGCCCTCATATGCATTATTATTCTCCAGCAGAGATGCAGAGAATACTTACTTATCCAGATCGACCACCGTGTACACCTACTTAGCAAGTCTTAAGATCGCTCTCTTCAGAGGGCTAGTTTGGAAACAGGGCCTTTGTTGATCGTATTGGCATGAATTCTACTCCACTAAAATTCCTTTCCGTTACAAAACCAAGCTGCGCTTGGAATGCTGAAAAATAACCGTTTCTGAAATTATTCTGCCCCCACATCACCCTTGTCCCACCCTGGAGACTGAGATTTCATTCCTGTATCACAAGCCATTACATGCCTGAGGCACTGATTTCCTCCACAGCCTGTCTTCCATCATGCGCTGGCTCGTGGGGAATATTTTAACTCTTTATTTGGTTCCTTGGTTCTTCCTGAAATGTGTATCATTTTTAAAATTTTGAGAACTTAAAATAATATAAGAAAGTAATTATTTCTAATTTTTAAAAATAAAATCCAGAGAGAAAATTAGAGTTAGAATTATACACGAATGAAGCCAAATCCTACTGCAGCCAAGTCACACGGCAAGAGAACCGCGGTCCTAGAAATAGAAGGGAGGTATCCCGTCTCCTGGCACTAGACTGTTTCGCACTGCTGATGTGATTCCTTTGCTTACATTGACTGGTTAGGTGTCTTACCGAGCCCTTCCAATTATCTTGACTCTGTTTCCCATTTGAATGTTTAGTATAAAATACTGTGTGGGAAGGAAAAGAAGAGGTAGTAGTAGAAACATCCACGTTAGAAATATGAAGTAGACCCAAAACGATCTATCCACAGACAGAACCCCCTTATTCTACCAAAGTGGGAGCTCAGAACTAATCCCAGGTGATAAACTCATGTTGGTTATATTGGGCTTTTATTTAGCATAGCAGTTGTACTAATGAAAGATGAGCAGACTTCTCCTGCAGCTGGGGTTCCCTCGTTGTAGGAGAAATAAAGCACAGTCAACAGAAAGAGCCCGAAAAGGAGGCAATCTGACAAAGAGAAGATTCGGGCTTGAATCACTTTTGTTTTCTGAAGAGGTTTGCGATAGCTTAAACAAAGGGTATGCATACATAAAGTTAGTATCAGGATTGTTTAGAGTAAGAGGAAGGTTTACTTTTAAAAAAACCAGGAAGGCAACCATGCATACTGAGGACACATTTGTCTCTGAGCTTCCTGGCAACCATAAGGAAAAGGGAAACAAGTTAAAAAGAAAGGTGGATGTCTACCAGTTATTCACAACAGAAAAAGATTTTCCTGGAACCAAATTTTTAAAAAAATTCTTTTTCTCACATAGGACCTGATTTTAGGGACTATTACACAATCTAAAGGGTGATGTCGTGGATAGTAGCTTTATAACAAATGCAGAAAATCCTCATAGGACTATTTCCTGTAATAAGCTTGGATTGGAGTCAGGATTATTATAGCAAGACCTAATGGCTATGGCGTTAGATTGGTCTTTTTTTTTTTTTTAATTTCAGGTTTTTATTTAAATTCCAGTTAACATACAGTGTAATCTTAGCTTCAGGTATAGGATTTCGTGATTCAACACTTTCATACAACACCCAGCGCTCATCACAAGTGCCCTCCTTAATACCCATCACCCATATAAGCCATGTCCCCCCGCCCCGTAACCACAAGTGTGTTCTCTAGAGTTAAGTACTTCTTTCCCCTGCCCCCTTGTTTCTTAAATTACACACATGAGTGAAATAATATGGTATTTGTCTTTCTCTGACTGACTAATTTTGCTTAGCATAATACCCTCTAGTTCCATCCATGTCATTTGCAAATGGCAAGATTTCATTCTTTTTGATGGCTGAGTAATATTCCAGTGTGTGTGTGTGTGTACACACCACATTTTCTTTTCTTTTCTTTTTTTTTAATAATGATTTTTTATTATATTATGTTAGTCACCATACAGTACATCCCCAGTTTTCGATGTAAGGCTCGATGATTCATTAGTTACACACCACATTTTCTTTATCCATTCATCAATTTTACATTTGGGCTTTTTCTATAATTTGGCTATTGTTGATAACACTGTGAAGAGCAAGATACTTACTATTTCTAGGCCTCAGTTTCCCCTCCTATAAAAGGAAGGAACAGCCTTATACATCCGAGAAGAGGTAGGGAAGAATTATCAAATTCATCTGGAGTTTTTTCTTTTCTTTTCTTTTTTTAAAAATTTTATTCATGGGGTGCCTGCCTGGCTCAGTTGGTTAAGTGGTTGATTTCAGCTCAGGTCATTGTCCCAGGGTCCTGGGATCGAGCCCCACATCGGGCTCCCTGCTCAGCGGGGAGTCTGCTTCTCCTTCTCCCTCTGCCGCCCCCCCCCCGCCCTGCTTGTGCTCTCTCACTATTGTGCGCGTGTGCAATCTCTCTCTCTCTCAAATAGGTAAATACAATATTTAAAGATTTTATTCGTCCATTTGAGAGAGCACACAAGCAGCACACGCTCATACTCAAAACGAACAGCTGTTAACATTTAGTTATGTGTTCTTTAGACCTTAAAAGTAAAAAGAAGGAATAAAACATTGCAGATAAAGATGAAGTCCCTGTACCAGTTAGGATGGGCTAAGCTATATTGCAATAACATATAATCCCACACTTTTAGTGACTGAAAACAATGGAGTTTTATTTCTCAATTGTGCCTCATGTTCACTGTGGGTCATTTGGGAACTCTGCTATGCGTTGTCCTCACTCCAGGACCCCGGCTGAGAAAGTAGCCTAAAACAATGAAATCTGAAACATCGCTGGTTATTTTAGCAAAAAGAAAAAGGGCAAAGCAAAATCTACATTTGGTTCTTACATCTTCCACATACAAGTAACCCTCTACTCACATTTCATTGGTCATGCCCAACTTCAAGAATGCAAGGCAGTACGTCCTACCATGTGCATGGTAGGAAAGCCAGAACATTCATGAACAGACCCAATGATTATTGTGGTTGCCTATGCTTCTCTCCCCAGATCAATTTCCCTCTCTACTCAGAGGTGGCCACTATCATGAATTTGATGCATATCTAGACCTTATTTTGTATTTTTACTATGAAATGAGCACTTATAAATAATACATAGTATTAGTTTGTGCTTTTTAAAAAATATCTGTTAATGAAATTATCCTTTTATAACATCCTACAATTTTTTAAATCAACTTTTTGTTTCTAAGATTTATTTATGCTGAATCATATACCTTGGTCATTCATTTGAACTGCTGCATAGAGCTCCATACTATAAAATGCTGTGATTTATTTACCATTCCTTTACATATAAACAAACTATTCCCAATTTTTTATTATACTGGTAGTGTGGTGTTGTAAATATGTTTGAGAGATTCCTTGTCAATCTTTCTCAACTGGATTTAACAAGACAAATTCCATTGTCATAATGCAAACACAGTATATAATGAATTAACTTCTCTCCTACGCACCTAGAACGATACTAGTTATGTACCATCCTTGGGAGAGTTGGTAAAATTATTACTCAAATAATTATCTGTGTTCTGTAGTTCAGATGAAGGCTCTCATTTGAGAAAGGATTCTTGGAGTATAACCTAGAAGTAGATGGCAAGGTTTTAAAATATGGACATTTTCAACTTTTCTAGCTATTGCCCAATTATTCTCCAAAACATACCTCGAACTTTCCGTCAGATGAGTATGAGAGTTCTCTTTTCCCTACATCTTCACCAGCACCTGCAATTGTCAAAAATTTTTCTTTTGGCCAATCCCATTGGTGTGAAATAGTATCTTATTTTTGCTTTAAGTTGCATGCCCCTGATTATCAGTGAAATGGACTGTTTATTTTCATAGGTCGCAACTGACTTTCTTTTTTTTTTAAGATTTTGTTTATTTATCTGAGAGAGAGTGAGAACGAGAACAGAGGGCGAGAGAGAGGGAGAAGCAGACTCCCTGCTGAGCAGAGAGCCCAACGGGGCACTCAATCCCAGGACCCTGGAATCATGACCTCAGCTGAAGGCAGATGCTTAACCGACTGAGCCACCCGGGCGCCCCAACAACTGACTTTCTTTTTCTGTGCATCATCTATTGAAATTCTTTGCCCATGTACTTTCTGGGTTGTTTGTGTTTTTCCTGTTCATTTCTAGTAGTTCTTTATACATTTTGAATCTAATGATCTGTTACATATGTAGCCATATGTAATCCAGATAATCCTGGTGTATCTTCCACCTGCATATCCCTCCCCCAACTAATGTCACTTCTATCTCAAACATTTTATGTATCCATGTCATGACTCGACACAAATATAAATATACACCCAAGCCTATGAAATTTTAAACCAAGTTAGGAAGAGTTCTACTAAATATATAGGTGCATTTTATATAGTCCTCTACCCCTAAGTAACCTCTTTCCAGAACAAAGGACATATTCTGAATTAGCCTAAATTGCAAAGAACCTTTGAATGGTGAGATCTGGACAAGGCTGTGTTTGGGTAAACACAGTTATTGTTACCCAAAGGTCAGCGAGTCCAAATGGTCTCCTCAGAGAGGACATCTTTGACCTAGTGGGCAACAGAACTATTTAAAATAAGCTGACCAGTCCTTTAAATGAAACTGGATTTGTGGTTACTCTCTGACAGACCAAGGCAGAGCAGTCAACAGTGCCCTGTGCTCATGAATTGGCAGTAGTGTTCTGAAAAGGAAACATTAGTTTGAAAGACATTCTAAATGCAAAAGTAGGGTAGTAATTATAGGAGTAAATGGAGAGTCAAATTTTTCCTAAAACATCATCATTATTAAAAAAGCCTACGTGCAAGAGTGTGTTAAGATCGTGAAGTTATTTATGGTATTTTCCGTCCTCTCTCTAGTGCCTAAATATTCTATAATAGAATACTATATTAATAATTCAAAAATCATAATGAGAACCAAAACCAAAATGTAACCCTCTGTGATTACAAGGATTCTCAGCTTTTCACGTAGGCGTTCACCTCAAGTTGGGGGAGACATCAAAGGCAGAAATTTTAAGGGTCTTTCCTATCTGTAAGCTTTTCAGAGTAAATTCGAAAGTGCTAGAACACTGCAGGCTTATCTAGGATCGGGGGAGGAAGTGGCCAGATGCTTTGACCGAGGACTGTTGAGAGAAAGTACTGGTGATGGAGTGAGGACCAGAATGGAGTGAGGAAGGAAAATGGTGGCTCAGCCAAGTTCAGAGGGGGCCCACACATGGTCTTCCTTTTAACCACATGTGGGAGGAAGTGTGCACAGTGATAGGTCTTACTCCTTCCCCAGTTCCTGATCCCAGGGACCACACACATGTTTAAAGTTTTCATTGAGGAATTAAGGCTTCCAAAGAAATTCTAAATTGCAGTAGCTTAAGGTTGGCTCTTGGCTTAGAAATCCCTGGCTCCAGGAAAGACCTGCCTACCATGCCCTCTCTTCATTACACTGTTGAAGTCCCTCTTGAGGTCCATGTGACAGAGGCGGCTACTGAGACTTAGTGAGATGAAATGTGTTTCCCAGAATATGGAGTGGCACATGGTAAGGTTGTTAATAGTAAGTTCAGAACTGGCTCTTTTTACATGTAGCTCAGTGATCGTTAGGGACGAGAGGGTGATTGCACACTCCCTATAGCGATATCTGAGTGTGTGTGTGTGAGTGTATGTGTCTAAGAGGGAGGTTGAAATATGCAAAGACATCTTTAAGTTGGGGGACATTCAGAGCAGGGGGAGTGAGGTATTTGTGCCATTTATCAGACAGGGGATATGGGTTAAGTCTCTGTAGCCACACACGCCTGCTTTGGCCCATTGGCGCTTTATATTTAGTACAATCTTGCACTGGAATTATTCTCAGTGCTTTGCCATCTGCAACTTCACTATTTCTCACAAGTAGCCACCATTTTTCTTCTATATTTAATGTCATAGTCTAAGATCTGAATGTTTGTTTCCCCCACCAAATCCATATGTTGAAATCCTAACCCCCAACGGTGATGGTATTGGTAGATGGGGCCTTGGGGGGGGGTGATTAGTTCATGAGGATGGAGCCCTTGTGGATGGGATTAGAGCTCCCTAGCACAAAGCTCCCTAGCCCCCTCTGCCATGCGAGGATACAAAGAGAACTCTGTCACCAGAAGAAAGGCCCTCACGCAACCCTGCCGGCACCCTGATCTCAGACTTCCTGCCTCCACAACCATGAGCAATACATTTCTGTTGCTCGTAAGCTACCCAGTCTGTGGTGTTTTCTTACAGTAGCCCAAATAGACAAAGACGCGGAAGAGAAAAAAGCACTCATGATATAAAAAGGAAAATGATGCAATGAAAGATTTTATATATTATAATCTCAACTTTATTAACATTTTTTTACTAATTTGCGTCAGTGCCAGAGGCCGTGCACTGTAGTTGGAGAAAGCAGGGGCTTGCAGTCGGAAAGACCAAGGCGTGAGTATGATCTCTGCTACTTACTAGCTGTATAAATTCAGCGAGGCTTTTCTACAAAATGGAGGGGGTGGGGAAAGAATTACTTTTAGGGAGGCACAATTAAATTAGAACCAATTCAAGTAAAATGCCTGACACGTGGAACGCACTCAGTAAATGATTTGATTACTATTTCGAGGAGAGAGTACACGAGCCAGCTTCGTGGTTGTACGACTGTAGTCAGACAGGCTGTAAAGCAAATTGCCCGCCTGGTCCTTGGCTTGAATGCTCAGCTGTTGCCGCCTTAAAATTCATAAGAACTTTTGAACAAGGGGATCCACATTTTCATTTTGCAACGGGCCCTGCAAATTATGAAGACACACACACACACACACACACACACACGTGCACCTGCGTGTGCACGCACACAGAAGAGATAGAAAAGCACTAAAGCAGAAGGTTCATAGTGTTTATCTTTGGGTGATTTTACAGGTTCTTTTTATTTCATCCTTTATTCTTCTGTATATTCTACCTTTTTCATAATGAACACACACCGCTTCTTTAATCAGCGAAAAAGTGAATACGTGTTCCTTTAGAAAGCTGTTCTCCCCATTTTGCAGATGAGTGAAACCAAGGTAACAGATAGGAAATGAGTCACTGAGGATCGCAAAGCACGTTATGACAAGGGCTCAGGAAACTGCATTTCCA
This sequence comes from Ursus maritimus, assembly GCF_017311325.1. Classification (NCBI taxonomy): domain Eukaryota; kingdom Metazoa; phylum Chordata; class Mammalia; order Carnivora; family Ursidae; genus Ursus; species Ursus maritimus. The sequence continues at coordinate 3,172,909 of NW_024425119.1, forward strand.
GTTCTGTGCCCCACTGACGTGGGTCTGAGTTACCCAGTGTTTTTCTAACAAGAATCTCTTGGGGCATCTGGCTTGGTTTTGGGAGCCAGCAGCAAGCACACTGTGCAGAGAGGGCCCGCTCCCAAGCCCGGGGCGCCCGCTCCATGCTCATCGGCACGGGCTGCCTGCTACGGGACGTTCGGAAGCAGCAACCCCCATCCCGGTTCTCAAAGGGCTTACAGTCTAGTGGTGTAGGAAATGGTGAGATCAGCACTGTTGTGCAGACTCTAAAGGTAAGAAGCCTGGACGGGGGAGGGGCAGGAACTGGTCATCAGAGGAGCCACCCAAGAGCGTTTAGCACAAAATCTTTTCAGTAGGGCTGTTTGTTCCCAAAGCAAGCAGGAGGCGGCCAGTTTTCTCCCTTTGATTTCCCCCAGCTACTCTCTGTAGGGGTTTCCAGAGGTGAACCCGTGAGGAGAAGAGGGTCTAAATGTGCAGGAGTTCACGGGGTTAAATATCTCTTTGTCAAACTCCCGCTGAAAAGATCTCCTCCTGTCCCACTCACAGGAGCCCCAGCAATGGCTCACCCTGCACGTTGAGCTGATTTTTCCCTTCTGCACTTTCTCTTCCCCTTCTACTTCTCCCAGTCACAGCCTTCTTGCTCTGCGACCCACCTTAGGCCTCCGTGAACGGCCGTGCCTTTTATCCCCACCTGGCCTAACCCTTCCTCCTCCAAGAACCAAACTTAGCATTTAAGTTCCCCTCAGCAGCGCAGAAAACCTCCAGAGCTGAAAACCTTCTACCGAGCTCGAGAACTCACCCGTGGCAGAGCTAGGCCTAGACTAGAGGTGCTGGACTGGGATAAAGGAGCTCAAGAGAAGGACTCAGAGGGGTCACACAGCCAGGCTGACAATGATGATATTCACATGAAACTTAATATTAGTTCCACTTTTTTAAAAAGATTTTTATTTTTAAGTAATCTCTCCACCCAACATGGGGCTCAAACTCACAACTCCAAGATCAAGAGTCGCACGCTCTACCGACTGAGCCAGCCGGGCGCCCAAGAGCAGCTCCGTTTAATGAGCGCTTCTTACTCTGTGCCAGACGGGCCATTCGCTTCACATCTGTGATCGGATTTATTTTCATCCTCGCCATGATCTTTACAAATTAGATACTAAGATCCCCATTTTTACAGAGGGGAGGGAGGCCGAGGGACTTGCTCAAAAACACGGCTCGTCAAAAGCCATAGAGCAAATCCTCATGCGCACTCTGGACTTGGGGTGATGGTGACATATCCGTGCAGGTTCCTGCAGTATAACAAACGTGCCGTCCTGGGCCCCCGTGCTGATAGTGGGGACACTGTGCGTGTGTAGGGGCTCGGGGTATTTGGGAACTCTCTGTATTGTCTCCTCAATTTTGCTGTGAACCTAAAACTCCTCAATAAAATTTTAAAACAGAACACAACTAGTAAATAGCAGGGCTGGGGGTACAAACTAGGTCGGTGCTTGGGTTGATGATGAGTTTCTGTCTTCAACGAGCGACCCAGCCCCGCGCACAGGGCGCAATAGCAGTAGGGGGTGTTTGTGCGTGTGTGCGACATCTATTGGACCTCGCACTGGGACAGCTGTGTGTGTGGCAGAGGGGGGGTGGGTGTTAAGTACTACCATGTGGAGGAAAAAGAAAGAAGTGGAAAGAAGAAATCTTGAATTGAGTTTTCCCTCCATCACGTGGTAGCTGAGCGATCCTGGGCAAGTCACTGTGGTTTTAGTTTCCTCAACTGTAAATTACAACTGGATCATTGTGAGGGTTAAATGAACTCAAATATGTGCAGAGTTCCTTGAAATTCTAAGCACTATTCCCATGCTAGTTGTCGTACTCACACTCACACACTCACATGTACGCACGCTTGTGATTAAAAGGGTAACCAGGAAATTCAGTTTCTCTTTCTCTAATTTCATCTTCACCACTAAGCTGCCTCTGTCTCCTGTAAGATGAAGGGTGGGACTGAGACCTCCATGTCGGAGGCTTTGTTCCGTCCCTGAGCTCTAATTTTCACACCACTCAGAATCCCACCACTGTGCCGCCTGGGCCTCCTGCCCTCGCCCCTTCCCCCGGTCTGCAGAGCTGTGTGTGCCGTCCTTGAGCGCCTTTCCCCTTGGCACCTTCCGGCCTTCATCCTCCCCACACCCTTAAGCCAAAATCCTTTGTGCTCTTTGGGAAAAGGCAAGACAGTGACTCTCAGACTTCACTGAAAAGGTCCTGTGGGCCAGCATCCTATCTGCTGCTGGGATAAGTGGCCATAATTGTGACTGTGCTTTTTAAATCTTCTTCCTACTCTTTTATTGTTTTAATATGTCGTTTCATGTAACTTATGATTGCCTAGCCCTAACACACCCAAAGGCCTTTAGAGTCTTCATAAACTATGCCACCAGCCCAATACCAGGGGCGCCCAAGAGGTCCCTTAACGGATAACTCGAGAAATAGTTGGCAGGACAAAAGTGAATAAGACTCCAGGATCTGAGCAGCTCCACTTTTACCTGCCTTTTTTTTTTTCTTTTAGGGGTGGGGAGGGGCAGAGGGAGAGGGAGAGAGAGAATCTTAGGCAGACTGCATGCTTGATCGCACAACTCTGAGATCATGACCTGAGCCGAAATTGAGAACTAGACGCTTAACCGACTGAGCCACCCAGGGGCCCCTAACCTGCTTTATATTAACTTCTACATAAAATTTCATTTTTAAAAATGAAAAAAAGGGTTCCCTTGCTTAAAAAGTTTGAAAACCATGCGTGTCTCTCTCCTGTTACTAAGAAGAGATCAGCTAGTAGCCTCCCTTAAGCCACTGAGAGTGCCAGGCACCTCTCGACTTCATTGCAGTGGTGAGAGGTGGCGAGTGTTCCACAGCACCGTGAGAGGCTCCGTTCTTAATCACTCACCGAAGAGTGAGTCACAGGTAAAATCCCCCTACCCCGAATGCAAAAGAACGAGGGGAAATTTTACTCACCACAACCAAGAGCATCCCCGGGGCTCGTGGGGGCATTCCCATGAGAGCTGTGTGCCCTGAGTTCCTATTTATGTCAAATCAGGCTTTTGCTTAATGAACATCCATCAAGAGATGAGTGGCCAGAGTGGGAGTGGTCAATATGAGATGGCCAGTGCTAAGCAATGTGTTAAATATACTGAATTCAGGCCTAGGGCTCCACTGTCCAATAGGGTAGCTGTTAGCTATTTAGATGTAAATCCGTTAAAATTAAATGAAAGTGAGAATGGAGATCTTCAGCCACACTACCACATTTCACGTGCTCCATACCTACATATAGTTGATGGCTGGTAGGCTGAACGGTGAAGATGGAAATGTTCTTTAACACTGGTCATTGCAGAAAGTTCCAGTAGACAGGGCTAAAGTCACCCAACCTGATTCTGAATTACTGTTTGGCCAACCTGGACCCCTCATCAATCCCTGAACTGGTAGCTCCCTTGGTAGGTGCCCCCAAAGTTTCCCTTTCCATCCATTCTGGCCCTAGGGTTCCTGGAGCAGGGAGACTGGGAGTCGGTGAATTAATATGTAAATGGGCATAAAGGAGTTTGTAAGCATATTCTGAAGTGTGCCTTTCTTCTCACCTCTGTATCTAGTCTGTTCTATGTCTGCCCCGCCTGGTCTCACTAGCAGAGGTAATAGATAGGGATCATTTTTCCCCCAAATTTTCAAACTAGTCAATATTCCATCAGCGATCCTTAACTTTCACATATCAAAATGCAGACCTGGATCTGAGATGTTATACTGTCACGCAGGAAGTATTTAATAGAAACACACATTAGAAACAGACTTTAAGAGCCGATGGCATCTTAGGACTCACCTTCTTTGACAGCTTCACTTTTCACAAAGGAGAATATAATGGTGACTAACATAATATAATTTAAAAATTATTAAAAAAATAAATACATTATTGTACATAGGAAAAAAAAAAGTCATTGTGGTCCATATATACAATGGAATATTACTCAGCTATCAGAAAGAACGACTTCTCAACATTTGCTGCAACATGGACGGCACTGGAGGAGATAATGCTAAGTGAAATAAGTCAAGCAGAGAAAGACAACTATCATATGATTTCTCTCATCTATGGAACATAAGAACTAGGATGATCAGTAGGGGAAGAAAGGGATAAAGAAAGGGGGGGTAATCAGAAGGGGGAATGAAGCATGAGAGACTATGGACTATGAGAAACAAACTGAGGGCCTCAGAGGGGAGGGGATGGGGGAATGGGATAGGCTGGTGATGGGTAGTAAGGAGGGCACGTATTGCATGGTGCACTGGGTGTTATACGCAACTAATGAATCATCGAGCCTTACATCGGAAACCGGGGATGTACTGTATGGTGACTAACATAATATAATAAAAATTCATTAAAAAAAATAAAAAATAAAAGACAAAAAATGGTGAATAAAAAAAAAAAGACCCAGTTAAAAAAAAAAAAAGTCAAGTGACTTGCCTAAGAGCACACAGTACCTCAGCACACACAGAGGAACCTACGTCACCGGGTTTTCACCCTGGGGTTTTCCTCACTATTCACCATTAAGGGGTCTTCTTATTGCTCGTATCTTCAGTACCCTGCAACTCTTTGCTCCTCTTACCTGGCAAGACACCCTAGGGTCTCCTTGTAGGCCACACATTCCGTGACTACTTGCTGAGTCGCTCTCAGTGTTTATGCCTCTATCGGCTCAAGCATATTCTAAAAAATAACCTCCCCGAGAGGCAGTTTCCCTAAAAATGTCCCTTGGGCTTCACACTGCAAAAGTTACCCTAGCAGTAGAGAAAAACAGAAACCTTTCCTATCTAGATTGGATAACCTCCAGGTAGGGAGAGTTTCAATATCACAGCCAAATGTCAGAGCACACTTCACAAAGGTTAACTTTCCATGCCTGTGTCTCACATGGGCATGCATTCTGTGATTTTATATCCCCATAGTTAGTATTTAACATATTATCCGTAAGGTTACCGGCCCAGCTGTGACCTCTCAAGTGGGAATCAGGTTTAAAAGACATGGTCTGGAGGACTGGATGTGGTTGTGATAATTTGAACTCCAGATTCCCTTTCTGTTTATATTCTAGAACAGAAGTCAGCAGACTATGACCCGAGGGGCCAAATCTGGTCCACTATCTGTTTTTGTAAATAAAGCTTTATTGGAACACAGCCATACTCATTTGTTTATATCCCGTCTATGGCTGCTTTCATGCTACAATAGCAGAGCTGAGTAGTTGCAACAGAAACCATTTGGCCTCAAAGGCAAGAGAAACAAAAGATAAAATGAACTTGTGGGACTTCATCAAGATAAAAAGCTTCTGCACAGCCAAGAAAACAGTCAAAAAAACTAAGAGGCAGCCCACGGAATGGGAGAATATATTTGCAAATGACACTACAGATAAAAGACTGATATCCAAGATCTACAAAGAACTTCTCAAACTCAATACGCGAGAAACAAAGAAACAAATCATAAAATGGGCAGAAGATATGAACAGACACTTTTCCAATGATGACAGACAAATGGCTAACAGACACATGAAAAAATGTTCAAAATCATTAGCCATCAGGGAAATTCAAATCAAAACCACACTAAGATACCACCTTACACCAGTTAGAATGGCAAAAATTGACAAGGCAAGAAACAATTGCTGGAGAGGATGTGGAGAAAGGGGAACCCTCTTATGGTATCCAAGATCTACAAAGAACTTCTCAAATTCAATACACGAGAAACAAATAAACAAATCAAAAAATGGGCAGAAGATATGAACAGACACTTTTCCAATGAAGACATACAAATGGCTAACAGACACATGAAAAAATGTTCAAAATCATTAGCCATCAAGGAAATTCAAATCAAAACCACACTGAGATACCACCTTACGCCAGTTAGAATGGCAAAAATAGACAAGGCAAGAAACAACAATTGTTGGAGAGGATGTGGAGAAAGGGGATCCCTCCTACATTGTTGGTGGGAATGCAAGTTGGTACAGCCACTCTGGAAAACAGTGTGGAGGTCCCTTAAAAAGTTAAAAATTGAGCTACCCTATGATCCAGCCATTGCACTACTGGGTATTTACCCCAAAGATACAGACGTAGTGAAGAGAAGGGCCATATGCACCCCAATGTTCATAGCAGCATTGTCCACAATAGCTAAATTGTGGAAGGAGCCAAGATGCCTTTCAACAGATGACTGGATTAAGAAGTTGTGGTCCATATATACAATGGAATATTACTCAGCTATCAGAAAGAACGAGTTCTCAACATTTGCTGCAACATGGACGGCACTGGAGGAGATAATGCTAAGTGAAATAAGTCAAGCAGAGAAAGACAACTATCATATGATTTCTCTCATCTATGGAACATAAGAACTAGGAAGATCAGTAGGGGAAGAAAGGGATAAAGAAAAGGGGGTAGTCAGAAGAGGGAATGAAGCATGAGAGACTATCAACTATGAGAAACAAACTGAGGGCTTCAGAGGGGAGGGGGGTGGGGGAATGGGATAGACTGGTGATGGGTAGTAAGGAGGGCACGTATTGCATGGTGCACTGGGTGTTATACACAACTAATGAATCATCGAACTTTACATCAGAAACTAGGGATGTACTATACGGTGACTAACATAATATAATAAAAAAATTTAAAAAAATCAACACACACAGAAAAAATAATAACAGACAAAATAAACCTCTGACAAAAAAAAAAAAAAAGAAAGAAAAGAAAAAGAAACCATTTGGCCTCCAAGGCTAAAAAATATTGGTTCGCTGGCCCTTTACAGAAAAAGTTTGCTGACCCCTCGTCCAGAGTCACAGTAGACAAACCACTTTCCAAATCCAAATTTACTTCCAAATGATGCTTATGAGGTAGGGAAAGGTCCAAATCTGGAAAGGTCTTACCAAACCAAACCCAATCTGTTTCCTTTTAAAATCAATAGGATATTTGGGGGTGGGGTGGGAATATGTTCATTGGCTTTTCTGTTTGGCATTTTCTTGTTCTGATTTACTCCCTATTTAACCAGATGCATCCCTACTATCTAAGGGATGATTGGAATTGTCACAATGGGAATGCAAAGGGAAAGAAAGAGTTGATAGTTTGCTTCTGACATCCAAAATGAGGTTTTCCAGCAAGATGATATTTTTGTTGTGTTTTGTCAAGAATGAGAATTTTGTCAGATTTTGCTGAGAATGGGGATTTTCTAAATTTCTTTATTTCCTCTTAGAGTTATTATCATAGAGTTCCATATAAGGCATGTCCCAACCAAACAGGAAGAGAAAGAAGACAAAGCCTGCCTTTTCTGAGTCAAGATTATGGGAATTATGAGAAGAACCGAAGTAGAGAAAGAGAAAGCAGGTATTCAGACATGTGTCTCAATCTCTCTTTTTGGAGCCAAAATAATGGATAAGAGCATGGCCTCTGAATCCTGATTGCCTGGGTTTGAATCTCGGTTCAACCTCAGGCAACTTAACCTCTTTGTGCTTCTGTTTCCTCATCTGTAAAACAGGGGTAGTAATATTACCTATCTTGCACAATCGTTACGGGAACTAAGTGAGTGAGCGTGTGTCCAAGTGCTTCGGATAGCACTTACCACATGGTGTAGTTTGGGGGCATGGGAGTGATGGCTATCACCCGTAGATCTTTGAAGGAATGCGGAGAAGAGAGTTGGCTCCATCTGTCACTCCTCTTGTGGAGTCCAGGAAGGGATCACCTTAAAGGCTACCCTGGCACTAGCTGGAACAGCCACATCCAAGCAAATTCTTGACCAGAGATGGGCCTGAGCTTGCCTCTGTCCAGCGTCTGTCGGCAGCTCTCCGTTCCCATGCGCCTAATGCGGAAGAGGATCTGCAGCCGAGTGTCTGGTAGGAGAGTGTAGAGGGGATCGTCCTGGGGGTGGCCACTGAGCTGGTGCCACTGGGACGGGAACACATACGAGCCATAGCAGGTCTCAGGATGGTCCACAACACCACGAGGGCTGAGATAGGGCAAAGTCAACAAGGGAGCCCACGGGGTCCTGAAGAGCAGAGAGAGAATGGACCATGAGTTATCCTGGCCACGGACACCAGCCACCCACAGCAGCAGGAGGCCCAGGGACAGGCCCAGTCCCTCCCCAGCAGTCACCAACTCCGGGGCCGCCCAGCCCCACCCAGCAGCACTGTAGCAGAGATTAGCAGAGGCCCCAGGGTACATTGAAGAGCCATCACCCCTCCACCTCCAAGTATATATAAACCATACCCCTCCTCCACACACCCTAGATGCCACCTTTGGGGCAGAGGAGTGGAAATTAGAAGGGCTAAGCATTCTTTCTAAATTGGACTGTTTACCGTTTAAATTAAATCCAACTGTGTTTATTAGACTAGACTGAAATGTGATCCTCATCCCGTTGACCAACCCTCCCACTCACCACATGTCTAGCAGGGTGGGGACATTACCTCATTTAATAGAAACAAAGAATTGCCCCCCCCCCACCTTGGGCAGCACATTTAAGTGTGGTGAGAGTAAACTTGTGACTCTGCTACTCTCCTGCTCCCTTTAAACTCTGAATTGGATTATTCCCATTTAACACTGTCCCCAGCTCACGCCCTCGCAGACATACCCACGCCCACACGTACACAAGCTAGTGTCTAAAACTAGCTTCAGGGACCAGCCAGAAGAGTTTTAGGCTCTAAGGTAAACAAGAGAAAGAAAACCTTTCCAAAAAAAGACTCACTCCTGGTAGCTTTATTTTAAAAGCAGGGAAAAACGCAACGACTTGCATAAACAGAATTTGAAGGTATAACTTTTTCCTGTTCTCTTCCTGTCCAATCAAGGGAGAAAATGAGAACATCAAATAACCTGTCAATAACAGTTTATTGCTTACTCGCTTTGTAGAATAAGGCTTATGCTTCAGAGCCTATTAAGTAAAGTACAATTTTTGTTTTTTTTAAACTTTCAAGCATAAGGGGAACAAGAGGAAGAAGTCTCTAAGCCTCAGTCTCGGGAATATGCTGGAGTCCACCCACCCTTAGTGAGTGGGGACCTTATTCCGCTCCACCAGTGTGAAGTCAGACAGCATCCTCAGGCTGTTTTTCAATTTCCTTGATAAATCCGCAGGGTTTCAATGCCAGTAAGTAAAGCTACTAACTCAAAGCAGGCTGAGTGACCTCGGCTGGCCCCTCTGGGGCTGGAGGGGCATTGGCGCCACTAAAGAAAACGATGCTGTCACTACCAACTCAAGAGGTCACCTATCCATGTACCCCATGCCACCCCCTGCAGTGCACATGGCTGCGCACGCGCACACGCGCACTCACACGCGCACGAGTGTATGCATGTGTGCACTTCCCGCAGGGGCTGAGGCCAGGACAGGCAGCCCACATCAGTGGATGAATAGCAGGTCTGTCCTGCCAGCTGTGTGCTCTCTCCCACCCAAAGAAAGCAGTAGAGACTCAGACAGCAGAGCCTGGAGTAGCCCACGCAGTCTGTTAGCACCAGTGCGTGTGAAGGCACTTGAGGGCAGCAAGATGGAATCAGAAAGAGAAATCGTCGACCTCCAAGTAAGTTCTCTCTGGGAGAGAGCAAGGAGGGTGGAGATGGGGAGCAGAGGCAACGTTGAAGGAAGGAAGGATTAATATTTTGGTCACTTGATATTCTCCCCTCACCCCCCTTTCTTTCTTACTCACCCCCTTCTCCACATGTTCCCTAGGCTTTGTCTCTTTATTCTCTTTCCGCTTCCCTGTCTGGTTCTTTGCTTGTTTTGAAATATGTGAGAAAGGGATTGTTTAAATCCCTCTCGGCCTCTGCTTCCTCTTGTCAGTCAGAGAGCTAATTAGATTCGCGTTACCAGAAGATGATTTCACATTCGGCACAGCTCTTTCCTCCAAACCCCAGGACAGTAGAGACTTATTTGAGAGCTGCCGGACAGTTCTCTGGAGACAGGGAAAGATACGAGTTTTAGAGTTAAGAAGAGAGGCAGCTGGCCAACTTTGCATTTTGCAGGTTGGAAAAAACTGGAACCACTCCTCGGCTCTCTCCACAAAGCGCTCCTGTGTAGGACAGAGTGTCTTATTTGGCCGGGGCAAGAAAAGGAAGCCAGTATAATCTGCTAGGAGGAGGCAGAGATGTGTGTCCCTGGCTACCTGGGACAGGCTTGGAGGGCATCAGAAGTTCCCATCCATTGCTGGGGAAGGGAATGGGCTGTTCTGGTGAGAGGAGAGCCAGGTCCTGGAACTGGCATTCCCTGACTCTGTCTAGTGGATGAAGTCAACGCTTCTGTAGGGATCATAGAGGTTGTATGGTGAAGTTTCATAGAGTTGGACAATTACAGAGTGGAGAAGGACTTCTGAGACCAAGGATTTTTGCTCATGGCATCTGTCCTTCAGGCAAAAGCTTCAACAACACCCCGGTGTATGCTTCAGATGAAAAACGAGCTGCGGTGTGTGGTGGGCAGGGTGAAGCAGAGCCTCCGCCCCCGGCCCCGCCACCCCTGAGACACGACCAGGGAAGTCCTAGGACCCCCCGGAGTACTGTGTCAAAACCATTGGTCCAGTACAACCGCACCACAGGCTCGTTTGCCTTGACTGTCGTATAGCCCCAAACGCGGTTCCAACTCAGGGCTTGCTGGTCCTTCTGCCCGGAATACCCTTTCCCTCGGCTGGCTCCTTCTAGTCCATTCGGATCTCAGCTCAAATGTCACTGCCGAAGGGAGACCTTCCCTTCACCCTCTGTGGAAGAACCCTCCTTCTAATTTGTCTTGATCGTTTGTTTTATTTCTTCCATAGCACTGCTCACTCTCTGAAGTTACATTGTTTGATTACTCATCCAATTTAATCAATCTCAGAACAGAATTGCCAGTAGAGCAGGATCTCCTCTGTTTTTTCCATTGCTGTATCCCTAGTGCCCAGGACAGTGCTTGGTACACAGTAGTTGCTCAGAAAATATGTGTAACTAAATATTTCCTTAAGGAAACCATGAGTTAGAGGAGATCGATAACAGGCAGAAGGTTACCCTATCAGACCCTGACAGAGTCAGGACCTCAACCCAGGTCTTCTGACCCTGGGGTGTTTTTGGTTTTGTTTTTTTTAAGATTTTATTTATTTATTTATTTATTTATTTATTTATTTGAGAGAGACAGAGCGCGAGCGCAAGAGCAGGGTGAGGGGCGGAGGGAGAGGGAGAAGCAGACTCCCCACGGGAGAGGGCAGACTGATGATGGGCTTGCCCTACAATCCCAAGATCATGACCTGAGCTGAAGTCAGACACTTAACCGACTGAACCACCCAGGCGCCCCGCTGGGATGTATTTTCTTTTTATTTCCTCTAGTTCTGGCCGCCATTGGATCCTTAGTAGCTAAGGAAACCGTATTACTTGTTTTCAGTCTCTGCAGAACAAGTTTCTTATGCACTGATGAGTTAAACAATCCTGAGTTATGGGCCAAGGACTCTACGTTTGAAAGAACGGCTCAGAAAGAAAGAGGCAGGTGGAACGTAGGAGAAGAAAATTACTGGCCAGGCCTTGACAAGTGTCTCTATTTCTAGCAGGCAACTACAGTGTTAGGGTGCCCTTCTCTTCTTTACTAGAGTCATTCTCTCTTCTCCTATTACAGTCTTTTATTCTGGTGTGTTATTCACACCGTCCTTTGGTCATTTATTTCTTTGGTTGGCCAGAAGGTCATCCACGAGTTTCCACATCTTCCTGGCCAGCTCTCTGGATCTGATTAGGTCTTGGACCCTTTTCGGGAATGGTCACCGCAGTCTTCTGAGAAGGGCAACTGTGGATTAAGGAGAGGCGGAAGTACCTGTCCCCTAGTACTATGACTGTACCCTCCCCTCACATGGCAGCTACCACAGGAAATCCAGAGGAAACATAAATAAAGACCCTAGAATATCACGTACAGAGAAAATATTAGTTCCTCTGTTTCTGAGAAATGTTTTCCAGGGATGGTAAAGATAGATTGACTGCAGCTAAGCCATTTCATCTATTAACAGATATTTACTAATCAATGACTATTTCCCTCTGTGCTTGCTGGGTATGGAAAAGTGTTCGTATTTCATGAGATCATTATGGTGGGTTGAATTCTGCAGGAGCTAAATAGTGTTACTATGTTTTAAAACCCCAAGACTAATTCTTAAACTTGCAAATGTATTATTTACCCCAGGAAAGACAGCTAGAAAGTATGTGAATGATTTACTGTTTTCCACCCTGGACACCTCAAAATATGATGGCACGGCATTTAAACCACGGCAACTCTCTTTACCATGTAAATATCGATCTCTCCCTTATAATCCTGATCTTGGAGACTTTATTTATGTTCAGTATGTAGATTAATTCCTATTCATTACTATCCCATTACCAAAACAAACCAAACCAAGGGGAGAACAAATATTTATTGAGCTTCAACACTGTACGAGGCACCAAAAACTATGATGCCAGAGCACCTGGGTGGCTCAGTCAGTTGAGCGGCTGCCTTCCACTCAGGTCATGATCCCAGGGTCCTGGGATGGAGCCCCACGTTGGGCTCCCCGCTCAGTGGGAAGTCTGCTTCTCCCTCTCCCTCTGCCCTTCCCCCTCCCCCTCTCCCTCCTCAGGACTACCACTGGCTGAGAATTTTTTATTGGAATGGCCATCTTCATAGTTTTAGTGTGTGTTACAAAAAAGGTAACGAATCCATCAAAACTGTGATTTCAAAATTTTTATTGCTCAGGATGAGGCTAAAATAAGTGGCATGATAGGTTTTAAGACCTCATTCAGACCTTGTGAATGTCACAGGCACACCCTGAACTTTTTAATAATTGTATCTGTCTTAACTGTTCAGAAATGCGGCTGGTCTGGATGATAGGAATCCCAAGTGTGTGCGTGTGTGTGTGTGTGTGCGCGCTCGCGCGCGCATTGCCTCTTTCTTTTCATTATAAGATCGCAAACAAGGTACAACTGACATTTGGGAAACTCTAATCGAAAAACAGTAATTGAAGCCTCTATAATCAGTGCTGGAGGTGTTTCTAAGGTCCAAACCTGTGAGACTGCGATGGCTAGTAGCGGTCCCTCTCCTTCCACGCCCTGAGGCTCTGGCCTCCAAGCTTCTGCCCTCTCCCTATCCTTAGTGGCAGCCCTCCCAGGGAGCTAAGGTGGCTCCTCTTCCAGGCTCTACACTTGACTAGCTTTCCATCTTTCCCCCACTCCCAGAGTCTGGATGTATAAAGGGTGGAGGACAATCACTTTCTTCCCCTTCAACCAGTGTTGCAATCCCATCCCAAAACTATGAAGTTCAAGCCACTCTCCTTGCTCCTTCCCTAAATGGAGCTCTTCTCCTGCTTACAGATTTACCCAAGTAGATTTAGTCCGCTGGTCCCTTTCTTCCACCTGTGCTGGATGTTGAGGGACACATGAAGATGGTCAAAGATGGTCTTTTAGTAGGGGAACGAAGACTTGTACACACTGAATGCAAATTCAAAGTAGAAAGGGTTAAGTACGGCAAGAGACAGAATGCAATGGGAATGGAGGTAAATATTACTTATGAGTGGAAGGAGCGTGGTAAATAAAGTACTCTGGAAGTGTTTCCAAATGGAAATTCCAGAAAACAGTTTGGTAGTATATATCAAGAGACTTAAAAATGACCCAGTATGGAGTGCCTGGCTGGCTCAGTCAGTGGAGCATGTGACTCTTGATCTCAGAGTTGTGAGTTCAAGCCCCACCTTGGGTGTAGAGATTACTTTAAAAAATAGAAACTTTAAAAAAGAAAACTGACCCAGTTATCCCACTTCTGGAATGGGCAGGATTTTCACTGAAATATTGTTTATAGCAAAAAGGAGTATCCAACAATGAGGGAATGATTAAATAAATTTTGGTACCTCTGTAAGTGGAGATCATGAAATAATTTTTTCCAGTGTTTGGGAATAATATTTAAAGGAATACCAAAATGCTAATCATATGTAAATCAAAAAAGTAGAATACAGAAATGTATAAACATTTTATCCCAATTTCCTTTAAAAATCATATAGAGTAAATATGTGCAGGAAAACTGTTCACAAGAAATACACCAAAATGTTAATACTGGTTGTTTTTGGGTTATGAATGACTACTTTCTTCTTTTACTTTACTTTTATTTTTACTTTTTATTTCCTTTACACATTTTCACCAACGCATATATTTAGAATAGGAAAAAAACCCTGTAGTTTAAAAAAGAAAATTAGAGAAGCAGATGTGCCTATATGCAAATGAGTAAATCTGTGAATACAAGCAGATATACACACACATATATATTTATTCCCGACTCCGATTACCATAGAAAATAAACAGCTGACTAGTCTTCTGTGTAGGTAGGCATCTCCTTGTAAGTGGCCATCCCTCTTTTTAAAAGTTTTACATGGTATCTCCACTCTTGCTTTTTATGTCTCAGTATGCTTCAAGAACAGACTTTAGGAATGTGAAATCCAGGGACAAACCTGCAGACCACCGAGTTTCTACACAGCCCCTTCAGAGGGACATCAGACACAAGTAGGAGGGGGTGAGGTGGTTGCATCCTGATTTAGTTAGATCTTATTCCTGGCAACTGCAGTAACTTGTCCTTCTATCATACAAAATCATTTGTATTAAGTAGAGAGACACATACAAAAATGAGAGCTGGCTAGCTAGACAGATGATAGAGGGATTAGGGATGACTTCTTGGAGGAGGTAGTCATTGCTTAAACTTTGAAGGATGAGTAGGGCTTTGACCAGGAGAAGATATTCCAGTGGTGAGAACAGCGACAACAAAGACTAGAAGCAGGGCATCATAGGGTGTGTTTGGGGAAGGACAAGTAGTCCAATTTGTCTAGGCTCTAAGGTAAATGGAGGAATAACAGTGGGAATTATGATTATAAAGATCACGATGGACAGTGAAGTCCACGTTACTCTCCTCCAGGATGAGCTGACCGGTGACTCTGGTGACTGATGTTCTTTGCTCTGCACAAGCACCTGAGCTCGCAGGTGGAGGGCCTGGAAGGGGGGGGGGGGGCAAGGAAAAGGAATGAGGCTATGCCTCCCAAGACCTAAGGCCCCTCCCAGAGTTGAGCTTCTTCCTATATGGGACCTGGAGGGGCCATTAGTCTAGTAGACCAAAGGCCTCGTTTTATAGAAGAGAAAACTGAGTCTGGAGTTGTGATGTTTAACCAGGTCCTAGAATCCTCACACACAATCTGCCCAAAGTCAGCCATGACATTGGGCAGAGTATCCAATGGACAACAAAATACTCAACATTTACTATATTCGTTGACTAATTCATAATTCAGTTGGCCATGCACAATGAAAGTCTCTTCCAAATACATGATGAAATCTAATCCTCCCAGCCACCCAGTGGTCATACTCCACCTTTAGTGGAAGAGGAAATGAAGCTCAGAAAGGTCAAGTACAAGATTGAAGAGCAAGAAAGTGGCACCATGAGGACTCAAACCTAAGTTTTCCATTTGCTATACTGTAGCTCAGTGGTTTTCTTTTCTTTCTTTTTTTCTTTCTTCTTTTTTTTTTTGAGTTCTTGAAATGTTTTTTAATTTAAATTCAATTAGACAACCTATAGTATATCATTAGTTTCAGATGTAGTGTTCAGTAATTCATCAATTGCCTATAACACCCAGTGCTCATCACATCACACGCCCTCCTTAATGCCCATCACCCTCAGTGGTTTTCAAATGTGGTCACTAGAGCGGCAGTATCCCATCACTTGGGAACTGGTTAGAAACGCAAATTCTCAGTTTCTACGCAAGACCTACTAAATCAGAAACCCTGGGGACTGGGGCCCAGCAATCTGTATTTTAACCAGTCCCTTGGTAATTCTGAGGCACTCAAGTTTCAGATCCACTGCCCAGATACATTGCTGATCAGTGTGGGGGGTTGGGATGGAGGCTCCAAGCCTGGCCTCCTTCCTCCCAGGTAATCCTAGATAAACTGGGGAGTAGCACTTGCACCCGACCTGGAGTAAGGCAGGGAGCAGGATCAGGCAGGGATGCCTGGGAGGCTGGATCAGATGTCAGGCATAGGGAGCTACCTGTCACTTTCTAAGAGCACAAAGGATCTAAGTCTCTTGTTCCAGTATGGGGGCACCGCCACCCTGTCACTGCTATGACTTGCCTGCCGCACACCTGTGGGGATTTCTACCCACTCTGATGAGAGACTCCAGCCTGGGAAAGCGAGTGTTAGACAAGCCTCGGGAGATGAACCGTCCAGGATGTTTGTCCTGTCACCCTGGCCCTGCCTCACACGGAGAGAGGAGAGCAAATGTGGGCAAGGGTGGGACTTTCCCCCAGGGCACAGACACCTGGGGTGGAGGTGGGGAAGTACTCCCTTCCTGCAGGGGTGGAGCAAAGAGAGCAGAGGAATACCACCTTGGGATGGGGGGAAGCAGGGCAGGGGGCAGCCGCCGGGTCATCTGGAGCGCCTCGACACAAAGGCTGACCCGAATCCTAAAGTGGTGAGCCTTGAAGCTGGAAGTCCACCAGACTCCGCGCCAAGGGAACGGAAGACCCCGCGCCTCTGCGGAGGTGAACTCCATTTCCAAAGCCCCATTCGGGGAACTGGGACTGTCTACCCCCAGGTGCAAGAATCTGGCCTTGGGCTTTGTGGGTGTGAGCTTGCCTTGTCTCCCAGGCACAGAGTCCAGGGAGACTTCTGCCTAGATACCCATTTTCAGTCCTCATCTGTACACAGCTGGGCTGGTGTCACTCGAGCGGCCACGACCTCCCACCCCAACCGGCCTTCAGCGGCTGTTTCCTAGAAATGTGACCACCCCGTGTTAGGATTCAAACAGGGCTTCGGCCCAGGGAGGGCAGGGCAGGGCGGGGCTGGCAGGTCGGACCTTTAATGCCGGGCCCTGGCTCTGTCCCCGGTTTTCACAGCCGTCTATGTCATTTAGTGCTCATCCGCATGCCTTGTGGTGAACTGCCTTCGACAGGGTTTGGGTTGGGAGTGGGGAGCAGTACCCTGCAAGGCCCGGGGCTTGTCCTGGTTGCCACAGCAGAATCTCTGGCAACCAGATCCCAGGTTGCTCCCAGCAATCCCTGCAAAGCCGGTGCCTTCCCAGCCCCGTGGAAGCTCCAAGCAGCAGAGCTGGGTGCTTTCAGACCCTTGAGGAGCAGGAATTGGGCAGGAGCTCCAGATCCTCTGTCCCAGCTGAGATCTCTCCTCTCCATATAGAAGGGAAACATGTCTCAGTGGTTGTGGGGGTACCTGAAGAGGAGGCAGGGTGGGACGGAGGGGAACTAAGGGTGAGATGCAGTTTCCAATTTCTGCTCACTGTAGTTTCCGATGCCGTCCCAAACCCCAAGAGTTCGGTATGGCCTGTGGGGTCCCCACATGCTTTTCCCAGTAGTAGCGGCCAGCAGGGGGCTGCTGCTGAGACTGTGAGATGGAGAGGTAGAGAGAGACAGAGAGAAGCCCTGTTATTTTGTTTTCCATTCTCCACGTGATCTGCAGTACTTTTCCTCCTTCCCATTAGAAGTCGGCCTCCTCCCCTACCATCCCGATGTGACCTACTTATCTACTCCCTTTAAAGGGAGGTACTCTGGAAGGCGTCCCAGTCTAGGGCGGTTCTGTCTGATTCTCAAAGACACAAGCTGTCCCTTTAATAAGGGCAATCCAGAAGCCGTAAAATTGGGGGGGGGGTGCCGGGGGTGCTGGGGGGGCCAAGGTAGCAGGGAGGTTAGGGAAGGTTGGGGAGGAAGGGCAATGGTGGAGCCCGAGGGGAGTAGTCAGTGGTGTGTGGCTTTGGCCATCATGACGGATTTGTGCCATGACTAAGGGAAATGGGTTCTGGACCGGTCAGGGACTGGTGGAAGCAGCAGATGTTGATGGCTGGAGAGTGTGCACACAAAGAAGTAAAAATAAAACAAAATTCCAGCTCTTGCAGGTTTCCCACTTTCTGCCCCTAGTTCACTGAGCTATCTAATCTCTGAGCCCCAGTTTCCTTATCTGCAAAATGGGGTTAATGATATCTATCACAGAAAATGGGTGAAAAGATGAAATTATTTACCCCACCCTCTGTTCCCTCCTAAAGAAAACCCAACCAGGTCTCAGGATAACGGGACATATGTGATAACATCTGCCTCTTGTTTCAAAGTATCTATTCTGTGGGAGGCACTGTATATATAGTTTGAATTCCATGAGGAATGTATTATGCCCAGTAAGGAATCTGAGGCTCAGAGAAGTTAAATCACTTATGCAAAGTCACACAGCTAGCGAGTGGCAGAGCGGAGGTTCACACTTGTGGCTGTCTGATTCAAGTATGTGCTCTTAAACACACCTCCCCTAGACTGTAATGACACCAGCCTTAATGAGGAAGGTTTTGGCAAAACCCTTGTCCCCAAATCTTAAGTAAATCTGGAATGCTGAGTCAGATAGGGGCTGGAGGAATCAAACAATAATTGGGTTGTATAAAGCTATCATTTTATGCTAATCTTGGCACCAAGGAGAGATTGTCTTGCAGTCTGGAAGTCTATAAACGCCTATCTGGTCTCCAGCCACTGGCCCTCCAGTCTGGCCTCCCTCAAATCCGTTCTCTTCACTGTAGCCACAGAGAACATTTTCCTGCTTCTACCAGTGGTTCCCAGCTGCCCTCAGGATTACATCCAAACCCAGTGTGGCCAGGGCCTATCTTGTCCTTAGTAGGCCCTGGGCTTGGAAGGCCCTACTCCATTTTTATCAAATGTATTAAAAAATACCCCTATCGTTCACTAAATATGAATGTTTTAACGTAAAAATTTTGAAAGGGTTTTTAATGATTTGAATGTTGAAATGACTCATTTAAACATTCAGTTTTCGCATGTAGGTGCCAATACATTTTTTCCAGGTCTCAAGTATTTGGGGCCTTTGGAAAGCTCCTGAGTACTGAACACATGGTGCCTAATAAGTGAAGCAGCCCTTGCCACAGCCCCTGGCCACTTGCCCTGTGCGCCAGGCTTCTGTAAATACCGTTTCCTTGGCTTAGAATTGGTTCTTCTTCCACAGCTGTACCTACTCACACCATTCCCCCTCCCTCATTGCCCTGCAGTTTGTTTATTTGACCTTAGTTCGTGAGTGCTTAACCTCTCAGCTTCCTTGTGTATAAAACAGGACTAGTGAAACCTACCTCATAATGCTTTTAAGAGGGTAAAATCAATTAACACATCAAGGCCTTGCTATACAAAGTGTGATTCATACACCATCACAGGGGCGCTGGTTAAAAAATGCAGAGTCTCAGGCCCCACCCCAGATGTACTGATCAGAGTCCTTCCGGGGACAAGATCCCCAGGTGACTGGAATGCACATTGAAGTTTGGGGAGCAGTGGACTACAGCCCTTAGAACGATGCCTGCTACATAATAATACATGCTGGCCATTGCTGTTACTGTTGTGCTTCTTAAAGGTCCATTTTCTATAGTTGTCTCCAGTTTCCCTTCTGACTGTACTTTTAACCTCCAAATTCGAGTTCAGTGCTTTTCAAATGGAGCCCCTGCACCAACTTGCATCCTGGG
Organism: Ursus maritimus; assembly: GCF_017311325.1. NCBI lineage: Eukaryota > Metazoa > Chordata > Mammalia > Carnivora > Ursidae > Ursus > Ursus maritimus. The sequence continues at coordinate 3,192,353 of NW_024425119.1, forward strand.
AGCTGGACCAGGCCAGGCATTTCAGCCAAACGCTGAGATTACAGTCAAGACCTTTCCTACACTCAGATAGCTTCCCTCCATCTACAGAGGGAGATAGCCAAGGAAACTGCGACAGGACTACCAAAAAAGGGATATAAGGGTGCTGGAAGGGGCAGCAGGTCAGCTATGGGGCCAAGGAAAGTGCTCTCCAATCTAACACCTGAAAGGGGAGTCGCCTGGTGGTCTCACAGTGGACTGACTGAACCTACAGTATAAAAGGGACTGGAAAAGCCCATAACTTTGCTTTGGGGAATATCTACGGCCCTTGCTGTTCGCTCCCCCAAACAGGGGAACCCATGGGGGTTTGGGTCTAGACACTACTTGAAGCCCAGCCACGTAGAAAAAGCCATGGCTTCGTTGCAAACCGGACCTTCAGTAGTTGTACAATTCTCTGTCTCTCAGAAACTTGGTTTCCTCGTTTCCAGAACTAGAATAATGATACCCCCTTTACAGGGGGGCAAGATTGTGAGGATTAGGCGAGAGGGCAAAAGTCAAGCAGCAGGCACAGAGTAGGGGCGGGATCAAGTGTTCCTTCTCGGTGAACCGTGTGGCCCCGGGGCGGATTGAGGGCCGGAGCTTCTGAAACCGGACACACTTCTGAGTACTTGCAAATACCACCCTCCCTCCCCTCCTGGGGGCTAAGGTCGGGGCAGGCGAGTTCCGTCGCCCGTCAGCGGAGTCGGCGAGCAGCTGGAGGGGACGGGGTCAGTTGGGGTCACAGGTGGACTGGTTTGGGAGGGAAGAAAAGACGCAATGTTTGGGGGCAGCCCTCGGTGGATGCTCTGAAAGCTCCCGAACAGAGCCGGCACAGTGTGGCCACGGCGAGCCTCGGGCAGCCGGCCTGCCCTTAAGAGGTGCGCTCATTGGCAGAGGCCGCCCGGGGAAGGTGACTATTCCTTTCATAAGGAGGAGAGCGCGTCCGCGAAGACAGCCCCGGGAGCGCGCGCCGTCCCCCTGCCCAAACCTGCCGCGGGGGACTGGAGAGGCCGCGAGACCAGGCGGCCGCTGATTGGCCGCGGGGGAGGCTCGCGCCGCGCCGACCCCTCACACCCCCACCCGCGGGCGAGCTGTGCGCGGGGCCGCTGGGCCGCAGGGACGGGGCCGGGCCGGGGGCGGGCTCGCGGCGGCGACCGCAGGTCAGCTGACTCCCGCCGCGCCGGCCGAGGAGGGGGAAGCCGGCCGAAGGGCTCGCTTCCCCGTCCGGCCCCGGGGCCTGCTGGGGGGGGCGGGGGTGGCCTTGAGCTTTTGTTACGTGGCTGTCCCTCTTCCTTCCCCCGCAGAAGGCCGAGGGCCGTCCTCACCCTTTGCTGAAGCAAAACACCCCCCTGCCCACCGCCGCTCGGCCCAGCCTCCGGCTCCGGTCCTGACGGTCCGGCTGGCTTCGGGGCCGGGGAGAGCCGAGGGGCCTCTTCCGGCTGCTCCCCCTCCGCGAGCGCTCTTGATCGCGGTGGGTGGAGCCTCGTCCGGGCTATTTCGGTTCCTTCTTCGCCTGGAGCCCTCGGTTTCCTGCTGAGTTTCCCCTAGGCTTCCCTTATGTTATTAATAATAATAGCTACCATTTTCTGAGCACTTTATATCAGGCAGGCGCTTTACATATTTATTTTTATATTTCAGAGCACTTTTGTAGTTATCATTAACCCCAATTTACAGATGAAAAAGCTTATAGATCTGAGAGGTTAATTTGGTGAAGGTCGCAGCTAGCTAGTAGTTCAGCGGGGATTCCCATCCTCGGCGGACTCCATCGCTGGGCACTTTCCCCCGTCATGCTCTCCGGTTAGGCCTTTGCCAGGAGCATGCTGAAGACATGGTGAGCAGCTAAATTCTACCCTAAAGCCACATCGTCTTCAAAAACACGTTTGGGGGCCAGACTAGGATATAACCTAGCTCTGGGGGCAATGTTAGAAAAGATTTCCCGAGAGCTTGTTTCTTTAGCACAGAGATCTAATCAAAACTAGTGATCTGGAATTCTTCCCTGACTTCCGTGAGAGGCATCCTGGCTTAGGGCACATTCCTCCTCCCTTGCGCATAGCCGGTCCTCTCCCCTTCATCCTGCCGAGAAAGAACAAGCCATTGCATTTGTCCAAAGCCTCTCCAGTTGGAACTCACCTGTAAATCAAGCATAAACCAAACCAGTCTTGAGCAGGAGAAAGTGAGACACCGGGAGCAACTCAATACATTCACCTTCTGGTGCTGAGTGCTTGAGAAGGACAATAATCTCTCAGGTCCTATCCTCCTTGTGCCCCCCCAAAATAGACACATCTCATGTCCTCAGAACAGCTCCCTCTCAGTGAGAGGGTAGGACTGTTCGAGAAGTAACTTTGAAAGCCAGAGACCATTATACATGGAAGACAGGATTTTTGTCTTGATAAGACATCAGTAAGGCAAGGGCTGGTGTTTAGTATTTTAAGATAGCACAAGCAAATTGTCAAATAACTCCACATGGTAAACAATTACGTGAGAGAGAAGCCTGAAACCCACCTGGAGGACCTATATCGGAAGATTCCTAGGCACAGGGCATGCAAACAATTTATGAATATCACTTCTCACTCGGGTTTCCAACCTACAGCCCTCCATTCCTCTGGTACTGAAATTGGAAAAAGTCTGCGGCAGTGGAGCCCGGGGCGGGGGATGATTTTTTTTTTTTTTACATATGAGTAAACACAATACAAACAGGTCATTTGAAAATAAGGAATACCATTAAAAAGGGAGGATGAGTTACTGACTGTAGTTGAGCACTGAAGGTCCCAGAGCCATGAAAAGGGAGGTCTGAGCCCCGAGCAGGGCTGTTTCTCCAGGGTGTGTTGTACAAGAAGAAATACATTTTAACTTTTCTCAGGCCAGAAACCCTGCTATCTACCCTTTTTCAAAGCTTCAGGTTCCACATTTGGAAAATAAGGACTTTGGATGTGAGGGTTCCCAAGCAGCCCCCAAGTTTGGAAACTCCTGATTCTGCAATACCCAGATATTTTCATTAAGTGAGGCTCAACTCCTCCATCTCAATAACATGTTAATCATCTGACTAACTGCTCAGCTTTCCGGCTTTATGAGATCATCACTGCCAGTTCCAAGTGCATTTGGCTGCCAGAGAGCAAACATTCCGTGTGTGAACTGGGGATACATATTGCTGTGATAATAGCTGGCAAATTTGAAGCATGCTGATTTAATCTGAAACAGCGCTAAGCTCCAACACACTACTGGGGACCTGGGCCTGGAGCAAAGCTTCCTAATTTGCTTTCAGGTAGCATCCGCCAGAATGCCTCAGGGCTTTGCGAAGGTAAAATATGCCTACCTACGATCCTCAAAAAGTTATCCGGTCCACACCCCACCTTCCATCAGGAAAGATTCATTACACCTGGACTGTCATCAGCCTTGCCTATGAGGGGAGGTTCCACCTGTTACGATCCACAGCTGGGACTACCACCGTCCTCAGCAGGCACTTGCCGAGGAAATCTATGTATATCGCATGACTAAATACAGACATGGCAAATGGTCATGATCTCTCAGTAACAGCCCACACATAGTTTCCAGAGGGCATCAGTAGCTCCTTATAGGCACCTCTAAGCTTCAAATCCATAGATGAGGCCATAGGTTAAGGTGGGGAACAGGATTTTTTTTCTTTCCAGTTAATTCTCACACAGTGATCTGAGTGCCATCCTTGAGGCTTACCAAAGATGTAGAAACACAGAGAAGGTAGAAGACAGGTGGGGAAGGGGCCATTGATTGCACACCTTTAGCATAGTGGTTAAGAATCAGGCCCTGGAGCTGGACTGTTTGGGTTTGAATCCTGGGTCTTCCACTTCCTCGGTGTGCTGTCTAACCTAAGGCAAATTACTTAACCTCTCTGTGCCTCAGGTCCTTATAGGACTATTAACAGGCTTAGAGCACTAAGGATAATGTGTGCTCCATGTCCATGCTATAAATGTGACATTATTGCAGCAAGTCCCATGTTAACTGCCTTATTACTTAACATTAACAACAGTTCTTTTTGCAAAGGAAATTACTGAATTCTACTCCACTAGGTATAATAATGTTTGTGACTAGGGTATATACGAGGAAGGAAATAAACAGATACATGGACCAAACCCTTGTTTCTTCTACTGGTCCCTTCTGCATAAAGGGTTTCATACTGTACTTTTCCCTTTTTGACACAAGAATATGAATTAGCAATCTCTCCATGGCAGAATATGTAGATCCGCTTCATTCTGTTTAACTGCTGCGTGGTATTACATAACATAGCTATAGAGTGGATTAGTTACACAGTCCCATATATTTTGTGAATCTCATGTTTACTGTGTACAGTACAAGATGTGGGAGGAAGCGTAGGCGGTGAAGTAGGCATAGACCATAGTTCTCCAAGACGCTGGTGGGGAAATTTGGGACTTAGGTGAAATAATCACAGACCAATACAAGAGGGTATGTAATAAAATATTAAATGGAATTCAAAACTAAGTGTCAATGTTCGTGATTTGATAGGAAATAACAATACATTGTATTTGACAATGGAGCCTAGAGCCTGCCTCCTGGGCAGCTTTGACGGGATAGAGAGGAAATTCACCCATTAGTTCTCAGTCCTTCCAGCCTCATTGAAAAATGACTCAAGACAAGAAAGACAAGTCTACACTCCCTTAACAAGCCGCAACACAGCAGCACACCGGTGTCTCAGGTGGAATGCGGCAGGCCTACGCGTTCGCTTGCAAGGCGCTGGGCATGTGGGCAGCGCCTCCCTAGAGTAGTGCCGAGGTTTGCTCTTACCTCCAGTCTCTGGAAGAGGCTCATGCTGTTCTCCTTGAATCCCAAGTGGTGCAGGTATCTTTAAGGCACAGCGACTCTGCTCAAGGAAACCAAATGAGAACTCCTTTTTTTTTTTTAAAGTAGGCGCCTCGCCTGGTGTGAAGCCCAATGCGGGGCTTGAACTCATGACCCTGAGATCAAGGCTGAGATGAAGAGTCAGATGCTTAACCGACTGAGCCATGCAGGTGCCCTGAGAACTCCCTTTCTTGAAATCCTGAGTCCTTTGTTTGGCTCTGCTTCCTTGAAGAATTCACAGGGTTGTGAGAGCAGTTGCCCAGTGGGGCCTAGTTAGGGACATTCTGTGCTTAGGTATTCATAAGCTTTAGCCAAGGCAGTATTTCTTTCACCCCACCCCTAAGCGCTAATCACTACCTAAACCCGTAACACCTGGTTGCCACAGAGAATTAGATTGTGTCAAAGCCCACACTTGATATTCCTTCTGCAAGGCCCTACCCGGGATATCTTAAGACCTTGGTTGGGATAAACATTTTGACTCTATCCTTGACCACCTGTACTTCCATGCTTGTCTTTCTGTCCATATTGATGGGAGAGGCAATAGTCAATTAATAGAAAAATATTTATTAGGCACTTACTATGTATTTGGCTCTGTACAAAGCATGGGGCTGGGGATGCTGGATGAGGGAGAGTTAGAAGAAAAGTGAGACAGGGCGTCTGGGTGGCTCAGTCCGTTAAGCATCCAACTCTTGATCTCAGCTCAGGTCTTGATCTCAGGGTCAGGAGTTCAAGTCTTGCATTGTGCTCCACACCAGGTGTGGAGCCTATTAGAAAAAAAGAAAAGAAAAGTGAGACATGGCCTGGCCTTTGGGGACTTAAAACCCTGATACATACAAGAACACGACACGGCAGATCCTGAAACAGTCAAGGTAGACAGCACAGGTGCTGTGTGCTTGGGAGGGCAGAGAAGCAACCTTGGAAGGGAATAGAGGGCCCAGTCAAGAGTCGCTGTTGTCAGGAGCAGCTAGTCTCACCTCCCAGACGCTCCATGGCAGCTTCTTCCGGCAGCCCTGGGGAGCCAGTTCAGTGAGACAGATGATCCAATGTGGCCAACAGATCAATATTTTGCTCCCAGGTTCACAGGAAGTCAGGGTTTCCCTGATCATTTGGGAACCAACACGACTAGACTGTATTTTTCCTGTAATGTCTTAATTTCCAATTTAAAAAAGTAGAAAGACTAGAACAATGAATACTTGCAAACTCTTCCCCTACATTCATCAATTTGGCTATATTTACTTTATCTCTTTCTACAGATGCCCCCTCTTCCCCATTAGAAAGGGAGTTGCAGACATCATCCCTAAATACTTCAGCCTATATCTTCCAAGAAGGGTATTCTCCCACGTAACCCCAATGTAATTATCGCTCTGAAGAAATTTCACATTCGTATACCGTTTATACTCCCTCTTGCCAACCGCCACACAACAATGCCCTCTAGAGCTCTCATACAATCAAAGATTAGTCGTTACATTGGACGTCTTTAATCTGGGACAGCACCCTACTCTCTTTTTTTGGTCCTCTCATCATCTTGATGTTTTTGAAGAGTGCAGCTGAGTCGTTCTGTAGAATGACCCACAATTTGTTTTGTTTTCTTTTCAAATTTTTTATTTAAATTGTAATTAGTTAACATACTGCGCAATATTGGTTTCAGGAGCAGAATTCAGTGATTCATCACCTACATACAACACATGGTGCTCCTCACAATAGATGCCCTCTACCCATCACTCATGAAGCCCACCCCCCACCCACCTCCCTCCATAAACCCTCAGTTTGTTCTCTGTTGTTAAGAGTCTCTTATGGTTTGTTTCCCTCTCTCTTTTTCCTTTTTCCCCCCTCCCATATGTTCATCTGTTTTGTTTCTTAAATTTCACATATGAGTGAAATCATATGGTATTTGTCTTTCTCTGACTGACCTATCTCGCTCGGCATATTACATTCTAGCTCCATCATGGTGTTGCAAATGGCAAGATATCATTCATTTTGATGGCTGAGTAATATTCCAGTGTGTGTGTGTGTGTGTGTGTGTGTGTGTGTACACACATTCCACATCTTCTTTATCCCTTTATCAGATTATGGACATTTGGGCTCTTTCCATCATTTGGCTATTGTTGATAATGTTGCTATAAACATAGGGCGCATGTACCCCTTTGAATTTGTATTTTTTTGTCCTTTGAGTAAATACCTACTAGTGCAATTGCTGGGTCGTAGGGTAGTTCTATTTTTAACTTTTTGCAGAACCTCCATACTGTTTTCCAGAGTGACTGCATTTCCACCAACAGTGTGAGAGGGTTCACCTTTCTCTACGTTCTCGCCAACACCTGTTGTTTCTTTGTTGTTGTTGATTTTAGCCATTCTGACAGGTGTGAGATGGTATCTCATCATGGTTTTGATTTGTATTTTCCTGACAATGAGTGATGTTGAGCATCTTTTCATGTGTTAAGTTTTTGTGTTTTTTTTTTAAGTAATCTCTACACCCAACTCGGGACTCGAACTTACAACTCCAAGATCAGGAGCTGCATGCTCTACCCACTGAGCCAGCCAGGTGCTGCTGAATGACTCACAATTTGGGTTTATCTGATTATTTCCTCATGGTTGAATTCAGGTGCTATTTCTTTCTTTTTAAAAATTATTGTGGTAAAATATCTGTGCCATGAAAGTTACCATTTTAACCACATTTAAGTGTACAATTCAGTGGCATTGAATACACTAATATTGTACAACCATCACTACTGTCTATTTCCAGAATGTTTTCATCATCCCAAACAGAAATGCTATACCCATTAAATAATAACTTCCCATGTCCTCTACCCCCAGCTCCTGGCAACCATCATTCTACTTTCTATCTCTATGAATTTGCCTATTCTAGGTATCTCATACAAGTAGGATCATACAGTATTTGTCCTTTTGTGACTGGCTTATCTCACTTAGTCTTCAAGGCTCATCCATGTTGTAGCATGTGTCAGAAGTTCCTTCCTTTTTAAGGCTGACTAATATTCCTTCGTATGTATATACCACATTTTGTTTATCCACTCATCTGTTGACAGTGGGTTGCCTCTAACCTTTGGTTGTTGTGAACATTGAATACTTCGAATATTGGCATACAGTGATCTGTTTCAGTCCCTGCTTTCAGTTATTTCGGTATATACCTAGGCCTGGAATTGCTGGATCATATGGTAACTCTATGTTTAACTTTTGAAGAATCACCATACTGTTTTCCATAGCGGCTGCATCATTTTACATTCTTACCAGCCTCCAGTTCTCATGAGATTTCCAATTTCTCCACATCCTCATTGATATTTTTTGTTTCTTTTTTAAAAAAATAATAGTCATCCTAACGGGTGAGAAGTGGTATCTCAATGTGATTGTTTGTTTGTTTTTAAAGATTTATTCATTTATTTATTTGAGAGAGAGCATGAGGAAGGGGGAGAGGGAGAAGCAGGCCCAGCTTCTTTCCCCTGAGCAGGGAGCCTGACAGGGGGCTGATCCCAGGACCCCAAGATCATGACCCAAGCCAAAGGCAGATGCTTAACCTTCTGAGCCACCCAGGCATCCCAAGAGTGATCTTTTTAAAGTAAGTTGGGTTAGGTCATTACCTGCTTAATAATTATTTCTGGCTTATTATTTCTGACTCGATTCCATTGGTCTATATGTCTGCTCTATTCCATTTAAAGAAGTATATGGTTTCTTCCAAACTCTTTCTTATCCTTGTACCCACTCCATCAAGGAAGGAATAAGGAGGAAAAGTCTTAAATGCAAAAGAATTAATTAATTAATGTAATGGTGCCCTGGATTTGAATGCTAGGAAGAATACAACATTCTGAAGGTGCCCAATTTTCAGACTAGCATTCACATTGTCAGTGTTGAGCAAGCATTTTATTCTATTTTGAACCCATCCCTTGCTATCTTAGGCACAACCATTCTTAACATTTTTTCCCTGTGTTACCAAACTTAGAGGACCCAAATATGCTTGCAAGTTATGCTGTCTTGAAATCCCACATGATGGGAATGAGACTGATTCTGTGTGTTCATTCAGCTTTTAACTCATGGAAGAAGAATTGCTATTAATCAACAGTTATTCATTGAGCACAATTTATGTGGGACACTGTAACATAAAATTTATATCCAATGTGGCTTCCAATGTAATTGGGGAGGCAAAATATACATATAAGCGTATATATAAATGGACAACCACCTAGAGATGAGAAAGATGAAAAAGGAAATAGTTGGCAAAATCTCCAGGCGTGGGGTCTTTCCTGGATATTTAAAGAGGAAGAGTAAAGTCAGATTCAGAGGTTGAAGGGGAAGAATACTGGGTATTAAAATGAAGGCAGGAATGAATAAGCTATCTGGGGACAGTGAGAAGGCCAGCCCAACTAGATCAGAGGTGTGTGTGGGAGAGCACTAGTGGATAGGTGGGGTGGGGCTAAATTATGTAGGATTTTTAAATGACCAGGCAGAAGACTGTGCCCTTGATTTAGTAAGACAATAGGATACCCTTAAAAGTTCTTAAATGACATGATTAATTTTTAAAATAAAGGGTGGTGGTACTGTTTTAGGTACCAGGAAGGGGTGTGGGATAGGTTTTTAGAGAAGAGGAATTGATTCAGTCATCATAAGACTTCACTGGAAAGAAAAGGAGATCTTTGCCCCAAGTCCAATGTCAGATTGAGGTGTGTTTCAGAACCCTTGTTAACTGAAATCCACTATTAGAAAATGCACTGGATCTAAAAATCCTGTAAGATCTTGCCCAAGTTCAAGTAGACCCACTTATCTTTCACGTTAATGGCCTAAAATTTCCACTCTTGGTTCGGGTTTGGTTTGGCTCTCTCCCCGGATTGCCTCGCTGTGGTGCCATGTTTCCACAGCTACCAAGTTGTGGGCAGGGCTGTAATTTTAGTTTCCTCATTTTTACAAAAGGTCAAGTTTTCTAAAGCTATTAGTGGATCAACTAGAATTTGTATCGAAAAGGTACACAAAAACTGGGGACGACTGCAGTTGACCTTTAGAGCTTTCGCCCCACCTCCATTCCCCTAGATGCTCGGCAGGACCTAGCACTTTCTCCTCATTCAGTGCTCTCCCACAGCAGCTACAGGTTACCTGGGACGCACACCAGTGGTCCAAGCTGCTCAGTCCCAGACAGGAATGTTGAGCCTTGCCACTTGACATTTTGGGGGTCACAGGAAAGGAGAGGGTAAACAGGAAGTGTTTCATGGGCTAGAATCATGGGATATGCAAGGACACCCCGTGAACATTCCAGAGCTCAGTGCTAGACAATGGCGTATGAGGGACCATTAGGCTGATTTCCCTTGTGGTCAGAGGTTGGCTGCATTTTTATCCTCCCTCCCCTGCCTGAACACTCCAGACACTGGAATTTCTTCAGATGGCTACTGTGTGTGGTTTTCAACCAGGACAAACAAACAAACAAAAAAAGGATTTGTTTTCCTGTCTGCTTTTGCTGAATGGAATCTCTGATTCTACTTACTGGTCATGCCTTGGACACCCTGGGGCCGGTTGGGACTTTAAACCCTGAGCACACAGAACTCCTAGCTTTACTGACTCCTTTTCCATAGCCTGAGCCTAAGTACGAACTTCATTCTCCTCCTCACCCCCAGCGTCCCTTCAAACTGTGGGTCATTCTGCAGCCAATTCCCAGCTAATACTCCACCCACAAATTGCTATTTCAGCTGAACTTCCCCAAGCTTGAGCGTCCTTACCAAAGACTTTGGGCTTTGTCACAATCTAGTTACTTTCTCATCTGCACACCTTTCTGGTATAATTTTGAGGTGGTGAAAAATCTCCCCTCATTTTAAAGGGCCTATAGTGGGCGCCTGGGCGGCTCAGTCGGTTAAGCGTCTGCCTTTGGCTCGGGTCAAGATCCCAGGGTCCTGGTTGGGCTCCCTGCTCAGCAGGGAGTCTGCTTCTCCCTCTCCCTCTGCCCCTGCTCCTGCACGCTCTCTCTCTCTAATAAATAAATAAAATATTTAAATAAATAAATAAATAAATAAATAATAAATAAATGGCGAATAGTAAGCTCAGCACCCCCAACAGATGTTGCAGAAATCTGGAGTTCTACTCTCTTTATACCTAATTCCAGCCTTCCAGGAGTATAGGATTTCTCAAAACCTTTGTGCTTCGGTGTTTTGTTTTTCACCTTCTTTTTTCCCCTAACTGAAAATGGGGCGAGGAGCAGGAGAAGGGATTGTGGGTCACTGTGATTAAAAAACAAACACACAGGCAAGGAGAGTCTCGGCACTTCCCGCTTCTAATCCCAGGCAGCAGGAGGTAGAGGCAACTCTCAGGTGAGTGAATTTGCAGATGCCTGCGCTTGTCCGGAACATTCCCCAGGGGTCATAAGAGACTGTCCAGCGGGGGCGTGAAGGCTAGGCTTCCGCTTTGGTTTTCTTTTAGAACTTTTGTCCAGAGAGCGTCCTGTTATATACATACCCACTGCCGTCTCCAAACTGCTAGGTGGAGGACAGACTCAAGCGCCTGGCATCGGGTTAGAAATAGAAAACGAGCGGGCAGGACCCTGGTCCCAAGCCTGGGATGGGCTGTTGCTGAGTCCTTCCCACAAGCGCTCTGTACTTTGCCTTTCCTTCTTCCCTTCTAGGGAAGGGCTCAACCCCTTCCTTACTCAACAGTTGAAGACATTTTATAATGTTTTCAAATACACCCTTGACCCCTGCACACATTTAAGAAGCAGCTGTTTCCCCGCCAGAATATTAAGCAGAAAGCTGACCCCCTTCCTTCTCCCTGTCTTCCCCGGGAGGGGACATGGCTGAGCTGGCGCCTCTCAGAGGGAAGCCTGCAGCCCAAGGTGCACACACCAGCCTGAGAGGGGACGGCCAATAGGGTGGGAAGGCTGTGTCCTTTGGGGATTTGTGTTTTGCAGGCTATATTTTATTTATTTATTTATTTATGAACTCTACCATGCGCCTCGAACTCACAACCCTGAGATTAAGAGTCGCATTGCAGCTTAGAAGAAGCTGCCCTGCTTGTAGAAAGCACTGGCCCACTCCGGCTATAATTATGTCTCTTTCTTTTCTTTTTCTTTTCTTTCTTTCTTTCTTTCTTTCTTTCTTTCTTTCTTTCTTTCTTTCTTTCTTTCTTTCTTTCTTCAGTCACTTTCTTTCAGAAACTCAATTTTCAGATGTTTACCATTTTCTGTAAAATGGAAGAAAAAAATGGGAAAAAAATGTTGCCTTACAGGCTGGTGGCCCCCAGTGCATTCTCAGTCTCCTGAGGAAGGAACGGGGAGCAGTTTGGTAAAATTTCACTCAATCTTGGAGTTACCGGAGGATAGGAACTGAGGTGAGGCTTTGGGGACGGCAGGGGGTCAAGTTCTCAATTTCATCATCTAGATTTTGGTGGACCTATTTCGAAGACCGCATTCCTGGCTTGTGTTCCTACTTTCCCCTTTATCAGACCCACGCTACCTCATCCAGGTAACAGCATGGTGGCCAATGGAGCCAGACTGCCTAGGCTCGAATCCCACCTTACTGGTTGTAGGACCTGCTTACTAGTTATGCGAACTTGGGCAAGTTCCTTAATAACAGGATCGGCCTCACAGGATTATGGTGAGCATTAAGTGCGAAGTGTGTAGGCTAGGGACTGGCGTGTATCATAGAAGCATTCCTGTGATTATGGGCTTTTTCCTCCCTCAGCTGTAAAATGAGGAAGTGCCCGTAACTGTCACGTTGCTCATTCTGCACTCTGGACAGGAAGAACGTCCATTGTGTGCGAACACCCACTGTAAGTGCCATTCTGAGCACAGAAAGATCTGGCTCCTACCCTCTGGGAACGGAAGAGACTCCTCAGAGAGTTTCTCAGAGAATATACACAAAGGGAAAAAATCTGGACCCTGCTGTCCCTTGTGGAAAATGTCATGACATGGAGGCCTGTCAGAGGCTCGGGGACTATGGTCACTCTCCCTGCAGAGCGGTTTGTCACCTGTACCTGGGGATGGGAGAAAGCTGTGTCAGGATCATGCAGGCCTCCACAGCCTCGCTCTCTGGACTGCAGCTCGCTGTCTTAGTGCCTGGCCTGTCTTGTGGACGTCTTCACGCCCCAAGGCCTCCTCCTGGTGCAGGGTGTGAAAGAGGAGCTGGAAGGACAGACAGGACTTGGATTTGGCAAGGGTCCCTTGAGCAGCTGATGAGCTCCTGCCACTAGGCCCCAAATCTGCCCCCAGGGGATTCTGGCTCCCCCTGTGAGCCTAGCCCCACACTCAGAGCCCAGGTTCTGGACACACTGGTGTCCTCCTTAGTGTGCGTGTGGCGTGCCTTAGCCATGCCCTCCCAGTCTTCCCTGCCTTTCTAGAACCCCCAACCCATTATAGGCTTATATAATCAAAGTCCTCTTTACTCTGCTTTGTCCGTCCAAAGCCTACCCAATGTGTTACAGTCCACTTGAATCTCACCTCCTCCCTGAAGCCTTCCCTGACTGCCCAGCTCTCACTGTCATGTTTCCTTGTAGTGGAAAGTAGAAATGTGGTTAATTATATTAGCCCCAAATATTTGAGCACCTGTTCGATTGCAAGGCTCTAGGAGTGGATGTTGGGGGAATCTATAAAAGTAAAGGACAGGATCTTCTTCTATCAAGAAGGTTAAACTCTAAGAGAATGGCCTGGAAAATCCCCCATTGCCATGTTCCTTTTCAGGTCTGTTGCTGTTATTTAAATTAATAATAATAATAATAAACCATTTTGGGAATACTTGCTCTGTGCCAGTACTGTGCCAAGAAGTCTACATGAACTATTTGACCCTTAATATACTCCTATAAGGGAAATGCTATTATTTGAACCAGGCACCCCGACTCCCCTGTTTCCGCTCTTAGCCACGCTGCCATGTTTTTCCCATGTTTTACCTTTGCTGCTCAACGAGCGGGCAACTCTTTGAAGCCGGGCGCCTTGTCTCCTCCCTCCTCAGCCCCTGCAGCACTTAGCGCACGGCTGCCTTTGGAGCGAGGCCGCACACACGGGCGGTGAGTCGTCAGTCAGGACTCAGGGACGCCTCGGTGAACGGGCCCCGCGGCAGAGAGAAGAGATTGCCCCGGGTTTCTTAGCTCTGGCCAACAGAGCCGGAAAAAGAGCGAGGAGTCCAGCGTCCGCATACCGCCACGGACGACCTCTCAGCTCCTGCTGCCTGCAGGCCGAGACCAACAGTACCACCGAGGCAGGCGGCTAGGTGGGCTTATCTGAAGACCTCCTTACGGTGTGCACGGAGGTCCATTGGAAACAGGCCCAGAAGGTTAATGGTTAGTGTTTACGAAGACCAGGAAGTCCCAGCATTGCCTAGAGCTAAGAATGTCCTGTGTTGAGGACAGACGCATGGCATCTTCACATCTACAAGCCTCCGGCCAACCTAAGGATTTCTTACTGGATCTGCCGAGTTAGAGCGATTGCGTCTGAGAGCAGGGGCACTTGGAGCGCGAAAATATCCGTCCTCATTCAAGGGGACAGATTCTCTGATGTTTAATGAAAATCTCACTCCCGTTCTAGTCACGCATCTATCATGTTATCTATTTCCTTCGAGTCATCGATGGCCTAGTTGGTACCAGAAGCTATGTGAGCACTGAGGGCGCACACCACAAAACTGGTTTCCCGGCCTCCAGCAGCTGATAATCTCAGGAAGGAGATGATTCTAGCTCTATACACACGTGTGTCTACAACACGAGTCATAGGGTAATGATTATCAAATCAACCATTTCTTAATTGCTTACCCTTTGCTTCTATGCTAATAATGCTTTAGCAGATGTTATCACATTTAATCTTTATAACAAATCTAGGAGTAATTATTCCCATTTTATGTATCATGGATAAAGCTCTGAGAAGGTGATTTGTAACAAAGCTATAATTCAAGCCTAGGTTTGTTGGACCCCAGAGGTGGCTCCTAACAACTACACTATATCCGTCCCCTTGAAAGTTCCAGACAGTGAGTGCCAGTGAAAGCAGAGATCAAGGTCACTTTTGGCTCAGTTAACCAGAGGTCTTCTCCTCTAAATGGTGCTTCCCACTGCCACCGCCCAGTCCTTTTTTTAACTCACTTTTTCCCTTATCTAGCCTCCACAGAGCTACCAAATTAACCTACCTTTCTTTCTTTCTTTCTTTCTTTCTTTCTTTCTTTCTTTCTTTCTTTTAGAGAGGGAGGGGGGCAGAAGGAGAGGGAAAGAGAGAAGCTTAAGCAGACCCCACTCTCAGTGCGGACCCCAACAAGAGGCTCGATGCCAGGCTCGATCTCACAACCCTGAGAGCATAACCTGAGCCGAAATCAAGAGTTGGACGCTTAACCGACGGAGGCACCCAAACACCCCCCAAATTAATCTTTCTGAGGTATAGCTATGATCATCATGAACTCCTCCACTTAGAAAACTTTGGTGATGCCCCTAAAATCCCAACCTACTTTTAAGCCTGACATGCAAGGTCTTCCAATGGCCAAGTGAATCCTGGCTTTCCAGCCTTCACTCTTTCTACTTCCCTTCCCTACATTCTTGCCAAATAGAACTATTTGCTATTCTGCAATATTGCTTCCAAGTTTCTTTCCATGCCTTCCATCTAGAACGCCTTTTCCTTGGTTCATCTCTCCAACCCTTACCCGTTCTTCAATGTCCAGCTTGAATGTCCCTTACTATGTGATAGTTACTAAGCTATGGCTTAGTATATACATCTCCATGTATTGTGGCTCATTTATGAGTCTTATTTCCTCTACTAGACAGCAAGTTCTTTGAAATCGGAATCCAAATCTCATTCATTCTTATATTTTCCTATATCCCAGGACCTGGTATCCTAGTACTTCTTTATGTACCTAGAACATCTTTATGGTCCCTCATATCCTCCATATCCTAATTAGATACATTCTCCCATACCCTCCATGTCCTAACCTAATTAGAAGTCCATAAATATTTATTGGATAAATTAATTTTTAAAATCAAAGGATAAAATAATTAAGTGGAAGGATTTGAATGTGTAGTGCCTTGCTCTGCCAATCTTCCTTTGAAGTGTTCATACCTTCACACAAGCTGAGAAGTTAGTTAGACAGCTATAGGTTTGGAGTCCTAGAAGGCTGAAATAGAATTGAACCCAGCAGGGTAAGATTATAGAGAACAATGGATCATTTGCATAGTACATTGTAGAGGAAAAGGACAGGACACAGAGTTCAAGGTGGCGGGTAGAGGAAGGGCTGTAATAGCAATGAATTTCATTCTTTGAAATATTGCCCAACATCCTGGTATTTGGGGAATTTATCTCCCTTGCCTGGTGCAAACTGTGGTATCCTAGCCAAGCCTGGCCGCCTGGACTCTCACTGGTGGACCTTTTGCTTTTCCCCCATGAGCACCTCCAGACGTATTGCCCTCTTAGTCAACCCAGAGCAAGTGTTAGATGCAAACTAAGGCTAAGGATGGATGCTCTTGGGCCAGCTGAGCTTGGGCTCCAGTTGGTTAAAAACCACTGAACTTTCAGAATCAGAATGATGTGTTATAGGGATGGAAAAATCTTCCTTGATTTTGGCTTCTTCGTTCAGGGACTCACAGGACTGAGCAGGGTGGGCAGGTGGCCTCAGCAGGAGAATGAGCCCTCAGACAAGGCGTCTACACACAGGATCTGAAGGTGGAAGGACAGTTGCACATGGACAGGGGGCAGGAGGAGTGGAAGCTGGGAGATCCTTCCCAGAGATAAGAGCAGCTTTCCATTTCAAGGACTACAAGTCTGCAGGTCCGCGTTCCTAGAGAGACACTTGTAAAAACAGCACTGTCAGGAGGAATTCTTGACTCTTCTTGATCTTGGTGTCTGTTCCTAAGCCCCTTTTGTGGTTCCATTCACCTTACCCCAGCCACCCAGGGGAGCTAGCGTTGAGATGAGGTCTACATGTGCAATGTGCCGCCTTACAGCATGCAGCCTTTTTCTGAACCAGTCTTCCCAAGTCTCAGGAGCCTATAACAGCAGCTGGGAAGTGGGACACTCAGCGGTCCTGTTAAAAGTCCAGTGAGACTTTTAGAGCTTCGATCTATTGAACACTAAGAGAAGGTAAAATTAAACTTATTGAAAGCAACCCACACTAGAGCAGGATTTCCTGACCTGAAGTCTGTAAATGCCCCAGGAGGTCCGTGGTGAATGCAGGGGGTGGGGAACCTGCCGAAGCTGTTGGTAAAAATTATATGTGCACGTGTAGGTGTGGCTACCTTTTTTTCTGGAATGAGGGTCTATAACCTTTATCACATTCTTAAAGGGTCTCTGACCTCCTGAAGTTAAACAAAACAAAACAGTGCATTTTTCTAGAGGATAAAGGTGGGAACTGGGTGTCAGGGGAATTTGGAGGACATTCCAACCCCTCCCACTTCCCATGTGCTGCAAACATGTGTGCAGTGGAAAACAGTGACAAATACAGGGAAGTGACAGGTCACTTTTTTACAAAAGCCCTTCAAGCTGATAGAATCCTGAGGATTTCCCAGATTTTCTTATAAAGGTTGTCTTTCTCTTCTTAAAGGACACGACTTGCTTACTTGTCCCTCTTTCTTCCATGTTGTCTTTGCTTACACGGGAGCACCTGTTCTAGTGGCTGCTATTTGTTCAAGGGGATTGAGGTTAGAAGGAGAGGCCTCGTTTGTCCGGCTGGAATGAAGAGCCGTGGTCCAGGGAAGGTTGAGTGTGTCCTTCACCTGATCCATTAGAGCCAAACTTGTCAAGCTTGTCCCTCTTTAAAACTTCTAAAACACTTTTGGATTCCTCCAAGTAATCGTAATTGTACTTTTAGTAACCCTGAATGAAAAACTGCATGTTGGGGCGCCTGGGTGGCACAGTCATTAAGCGTCTGCCTTCAGCTCAGGTCACGATCCCAGGGTCCTAGAATCAAGCCCTGCATCGGGCTCCCTGCTCAGCAGGAAGGCTACTTCTCCCTCTCCCACTCCCCCTGCTTGTGTTCCCTCTCTCACTGGCTGTTCTCTCTCTGGCTGTTCTCTCTCTGTCAAATAAATAAATAAATCTTAAAAAAAAAAACCTGCATACTGATAAAAAGCAACAGTGTATGTAATATTCCTTTATATATGTATTTTTAAAAATAACAGCAGCATCTCTGTGTGTTTGAAAAATAGCCCAGCAGCTACATGCGAGATGAATTATTTATTGTGTCCATAGGCAATGATCCGTGAGCCTCGGGATGCAGGAACCCCATACTTTAACTGAAGACCTTCTCCTCTTCACACAAAGTGGAAGTCACTGGTCTAATTTAAGCTCTTCACTTTATAGATGAGGAGACTAGGGTCCAGAAACATGAGTCTCCTGGCGAGGTGCGTGGAGCTCCTTCCAGAACCCGGTGGGCTTCCTTACTGTCTCTGGGGCTCTTTGCAGGACGCCTGTGGGGCCACAGAATGCTTTCAGAGCCTCCAGTCTCCCACTGGCCCTGGAACTCCTCCTCTCGCACTCCCCCACCTCCCACACCCTCCCCTCACTAAGAGGGCCACCTCTCTGAAGGGTACCTGAGGGAAGAAAGGACCCTGGCTCTCAGACAGGACAATGTTGCTGCCATCAGCACCCGAGCAAACTGCAGAATGGGACCCTTTATGCAGTTTGACATTAAACCAAGCAATCAGATTCTCCCCTGCTTACCTGTGGAAAATGCTTTATCCCTTTCAGATTATCAGACCTAGGAAACCATCAGACAAGAGAGTCCACCGTGCAGCCCCGGGCCTTGGCAACAACCCAGAACACAATGGCTGCCATGGGCAGAGGGGCTGGCCAGGGGTTAAGCCCCGCCTCATGTGGTCCTTACCACACCCCTGTATTATTCTCATCCTCATTTCACAGATGAGGAGACTGAGGCTTGGAGAGGTTAATGGCAATGCCACACACTAAGGGCTTCAGGGATGGGATTCAAAGCCAAGCCTAAAGCCAGAGCCTACAGGGGTAACCTCCATGCAATCCTATGTTATGCAAGGCTGACTGGGCCCAGGGTTCTTGGGTCCTCTTTTTTTTTTTTTTTTTTTAACATTTTTATTTATCTGACAGAGAGAGATACAGCGAGAGAGGGAACACAAGCAGGCGGAGTGGGAGAGGAAGAAGCAGGCTTCCCGCTGAGCAGGGAGCCCAATGCGAGGCTCGATCCCAGGACCCTTGGATCATGACCTGAGCCGAAGGCAGATGCTTAACGACTGAGCCACCCAGGCGCCCCTTGGGTCCTCTTTAGAACTAAATGATTTTGCAACCCCTTTCCTCAAGGAATCATTCTAAAGCCAGCCATAGTTAACCAGTAATGTGGAAGCCGTTCGCCACTCCGACATGCTCCCTCTCCAATCCACTCTCCAAGGAAAGCAGCTAGGCTTATGCAAAGATTTCCCTACTCCATGAAGCTCTTCGGAACCCTATGAATGCACGCTGATTTATCTCATTCTTTCTGGAGTATTTTCTCTTTGGCCTAAACACAGCTTCTGCCTTTTGTCTCTTCTGACTTGTGTGAGAGCTTTATTCCCCCAGCAAGCTCCTTGACAGCCGAGGCCCAATGTATCCTGTGTCCCCCTCCCCAAGCAGCCGGCACACACGCTAGTTAGTACTTACTAAATTGAATGCAATGGTTCGGAGAACAATCTTCCTCCCTCCTGGACCATTCCTTCTGGCTACTGCTCCCCTCCAAAGACTTTGCTGGCCCCCTACCCCCTACCTCCTACCTAATTCCCCTAAGGCTCATGACCTTTGAAAGTGCCAGGTTTGTTTTTGCTGCCTTGTCAGAAAGGGGCCTGACCTTTCTGACAATCTTTTGTCTGTGGGGCCCAGGTGGCTCCGCCTGGAAGACATGAGACCAGTTTTTCTGCACCTGAGCAGGGCTCCCAGGAGCTCTAAGAGGCCATTCAAGACTTTGGCAGCTCGGACTTTTAAAGCCACTGGAGTCCAGACAGTGGGTTAAAAGCAAGATTCAGAGAAAGGTGTGTGAGTTTTCTTCTTCACTCGTGTCTGTTTCTCAAGGGCTCTTCTTAACCAAGTGTGTTTGCCTTTCGCTATTCTGGGAGGCCGAGAGCCTCTTTTTCTCTGCAGACTGAGACAGAATGTCTGGAGCAAGAGGCAGTTGAGCTCCTGACCCAACGCCACCACCTCCCTGGAGCCCGACGCTCTGTGTGGTGACGTAGTGCTGTCCTGACTGACCTTCACTGGGTCAACCAGGACTCTCACTGAAGACTGCTGGGAGTCTTGAGCCAACTTTACCCCTCTCTGAACCTCAATTTCTTTATCTGTAAAATGGGGGGGAGGGGCTGGGCATTGATCACTGTATCCCTTCCTGCACTAAAATAGCACAACCTTCTCAAAGCTTTCCCCACCTCCACCCCCATCCTGCCACTGACTTCCACAGGATTCTGAACCACTCTGTGGTCAAGGCTGAACCTTTGCCTTGCCCAGCTAGGAGTTCCTATAGGTTGGGATAGTCCTACTGACAGAGCAGGGTTGCTGCCGCCCAGCTCCCTGGCAAACTGCGGAAGGGGGCAGAGGCGGCTTTTGTGCAGTTTGACATTAAATCAAGACGTCATATCCTCCCCTACTTACCTTTGGAAATGCTTTGTCCCTTTCAGATTACCAGCGTGCTATTTTTCACAGAATTATTTTAATAACAATAATAATACCTGAAATTTTTACCTGTCCTTTACAGTTTATGAAATGGTTTTACATCTATGTTCTCTTTTTTTTTTGAAAATTTTATTTATTTATTTATTTGAGAGAGAAAGAGAAAGTGAGAGAGCAGGGGTTGCAGCAGAGGGAGAAGCAGACTCCACACTGAGCACAGAGCCTGATGTGGGGCTCGATCTCAGGACCCTGAGATCATGACCTGCGCCAAAATCAAGAGTCAGATGCCCAACTAAGCCACCCAGGCACCCCTACAATCGCTCTCTCTCTTTTTCTTTTAAGATTTTATTTTTAAGTAATCTATACACCCAACATAGGGCTCGAACTCACAACCCCAAGATCAAGAGTCTCCTTGTTCCACTGACTGAGCCAGCCAGGCTACTCCCTATAATTCGGTTTTAAATTCTCATAACAGCCCCATGTAAAAGACAGGGATTATTATTCCCATTTTGCAGACCAGGTAGATGGAATGAGTTACCTAAATTACCCAACGAAAGCGATAAAGCTGAGAATGAATGTACTGCGTCCTGCAGAGGAACCACAGGGACAGAGAAGCCAGGAGCAAGTGCAGGCCTGTTTAATGATGTTCACCTTACCGTGATAGGGCCCAGTGTGAACATTTGGAGGAGCAATCTCTGTAATACAGAAAATATATGCAAATCATATGTAAATCTGCCTCTGGAGATTTTGAACTAAGAGCTTGCTTGGTGCTTCGTGAAGGAACACAACAGCACTCCTTCGATTCCTTCCCGCAAGCAAGAGCCAGAGAAAGCAGAGAAAGAGCCTGTGAGGCAGCGGATATTGGGTGATTTCCAGCCTGCTTTGTTCTTTCTTCTGATAACTTTTGTGCGGGAGACGGGGTGGGAAAGGAGGTAGGGAAAGGAGAAAAGAGCTCCCTGTGTTTGGCCCCATCCCCTCCTCACAGTACAACTCTTGCTCAGAGCTAGGCAGGATGAGAGAACCAATCCTCTGAGACCCAGCCTCCCTTCCTGCAGCCCCAGGGCCTCCCCCTTGGGAAGGGCAGTGATGAAAGCGCGCAGTGGGAGGGCGGCGCAGGCTGTAATCTCTCCCACACGTCCCACCTCTCTGATTCATGTAGGTCATGCCCTGCCGGGTCTGAGGCTCCTGGTAGGAAGTGGAGGAGTGTAGTTCTCTCTAGAAAGGAGAGGCTTTGGAAATGGTACCCAAGTTCAACAAGATCATCACCCCTCGACTGGGCAAAGGAAACAAGGCAATCCTTAAGAAGGTGAAGCAAGAGCTTCGTACCCACGGCATGGTGCTGTCTGGAGAGGTCAATCTGTTGTGACTCGGACACCTCTCCTGTCACTTTATAGCCTGTCCCCTGGGCTCGGTCAGAAAGTGCAGCTACTCTGACCAGGAAAGGCACTGGGTCAGGCAGGAAAAGCCATTCGTTTGGGCTAGCCAGGGAAGACTCACAGATCAGAATCCAGGGCCGTCGTCCACAGTGTTTCTCAGAAAAGGAAACCACTTTATTTGCACTTACCAAAGCCACTTTGAATAAATTCTCTCATTTGACCCTCACGTCATCTCTGTAGGAAAGGAACTATTCTGAGCCTCATTTTATGGGGGATGAAGGTCAAGGCCACACAGCTAGCCGGTGGCAGGTCCAGGATTCATGCACAGGGAGGGTGACCCCAGAGTCTGCCCCCTCGACCGGAGCACAACACTGTCTCTCCTGGGGCACCGGGTGTGGACGGGGGTGCATGAGACCCCAGAACAGCCGTGCCTGGAGAAAGAGCGACCAGGGTCCCAGAGAAGCGAAGGCCAGGCTTTGGGTGATCAGGCCTCTGGAGAACAAGTGACTTCAGATCAACTTGTGAAAAAAGCAGCTCTTTCCTGGGAAGCTGGGCCCCGGCCCGGCTGCCCCACAGTCATTGCCTAACCTCTGCGGCTAAACAAAGAGAGTGAGGTGAGGAAATCGGAACATCCTGGGGAACGAGCAGAGAACAGAAAACACACTGACGCCATGGGGCCGGGGGTGCCCAGGGGTCAGGGTGCCCTGCGAGCCTGGCTGAGGGCCCTGGGGTGGGAGCCGCCTCGCTCGGCAGGCCCTGTAAGCCTCCAACGGCAATAACCACCTTGCAGAGCTCAGGGAACCGTGAGAAAAAGCACAGGGGCCAGACTGGTCCTTTTATCCCCAGGAGCTTGAGAGCTTCACAGACACCCCTTAATTACAAGCCCAGGAAGAAAGGGAGGGAAACGGTGCCTTGGCCGGGACACTTGCCTCATCAGCTATTGTGAATAAGGTCTGGGAGGCCGGAGGAGGGGGGTACAGAGAGGCAGGCATCAGCCAGAGTGTGTCTCAAGCCAGGGCCATAGATTTCGGGGTGGGGGGGAAGCCTGCAGAGCCTCTGCCAGAGGCACTGTGCTCTGACTGCTGCGTGCTCTCCCCTGCTGTCTTCCTGCCGATGTCCCCGCCGATGTCCCCGTAGTACGCACCAGTCTCCACTACCAGCCTTGCTTGTGTGCGGGTGGGCACCGCAGCCCCACAGCAGTGGGTGACTACACCCTTTTCATGAAATGTGGGCAATTTCAGCATCGTGTGTGCCAGAGACCCGCAGCATTTATTCTGGAAGGTAAAGTGAGGATTTGTCATCCTTTACTGGCATAACTAGGGACTCTTGTCTCCAGAATCAGGTTACCTAAGGGCTGCTGTATGGAAGGGTGTTCCATTTCAGACAAAGCTTAAAGGTATGAGAAAGGAGATCGCTATGCAGTTTCCTTGTACCACGCAGCAGTCTGGCTTCTAATTTATGAGTTGTAGATAGACCCGTTTCATAGTCAAGAAGTCCCTGCTCTTGGCATCTTGGCCTCCTGCCTATTTGGAGAGGGGGTGGGAGTGCCTTTCCTGATGAAACCCATAACACCGTCCTTGTCATTGTCCCTGGGACTGGAGCAATCACATTTCACTGTAGTGACGAGAGCACCACGCAGATGTTTTCAGGCATTCCATCTCTTGAAAACCTTATGCTGCTATCACCCAGGGACCTGGACATTTGCCCTTCCAAGATCAAGCCCCCCAGCCTACATACATTTCTTTTCTCCTCGTGCCATTTATAATTAATCAGCACAATGCAAAAAAATCTTGAGGGATAAACCATAGACAGCTGAGTAATTTATAGGTCCGCAGTCTGGTTACTCCATCCATATGACAGTTAATTCCAGTGACCAGGTCATTACCATTGCCTTGTTCCCTTTCCTGCTCTACTTTCCATTCCTGGTGGGGTTCACGTCTGCTCTTGCAGCTTTTTTGTCTCTAGGCCCTTCTTCAACCTAGGCCAAACAACCAATCAGAATAGCAGGGTGGTCCTGGTTTCCCACCCTCAGAAATTTCCGGGGGCACCTGTGTGGCTCAGTCGGTTTAGCATCTGCCTTCTGCTCTGGTCACGATCTCAGGGTCCTGGGATCGAACCCCACATCAGGTTCCCTGCTCAGCAGGGAGTCTGCTTCTCCCTCTCCCTCTGTCCCTCCCCCTGCTCATGCTTTCTCTCTCTCTCCCCCTTTCACTCAAATAAATAAATAAAATCTTAAAAAAAAAAAAAAGAAAAGAAAAGAAAAAGAAAAAGAAATTTCCTTGAACCAGTCCTTTACCTTTCCGGGAACTTCCTCTGCCCCCAACAAATTCTCATTAGTTCTTTCTAACCAATTGACCAAGTTCTCCTTTCTGAAGCCCTTCACAGTAGATAAAATCCCCTGTAACATACACCCTATCTCTCGGAGAATATTCCTCACTTTTCTCTTCCGAAAGGACGGAAGTCCTTTCTTCCCACGTGCTTCCTACACCAGCACCACCTCTCTGCCAGTGAACAGGATCTTCTCTTGCCTGTCCGTCGACCCTGAAATGGGTACAAGAAGTCATGTGAGGCACACTTCCCGTGCTCGGGGAGCATGCAGCCCGTGGGGTGACAGGCTCTCACATAGCCCTCGGTAAGAGCGCATGGTACACGCTGTACTAGTGGGATGAACCGAACGCTTCGGGAGAACTGAGAAAGAGGGATAAATTTAGACTGTGGGGCTGAGAAAGGCTTCCCAGTTGAGTCGGGCTTTAAAGAGTAAGTAGAATTTCTTCAAGCAGGGAAAAGAATGGGAAGCCGTACGACCTTTGTACGGACAGAGTCTGTCGTTTTAAAAAACCGTGCTCCCTTGGGCAAATACAAAGTGTTCTCATTGATCACGCTGGTCCCTGAGATTTTATGAAACTTTCTAGTGGGGCCTGCTCTTTTCCTTTGAGAATCACTCAGTTACCGGAAGGGAGAGATAACTATGGATTATTGTCTGTACAACCCACAGCAAACCAGAGGTTTCCCTGCAGGCACCCTTGTACACATTCACATAATTGCGCACCCTCGATTCTTCAGAGAGACCGTGGAAGTGTGGACTCTTCCTGGAGTCCTGGCAGGGCCTCTGTGGGCGCTGTTAGGGACGTGAGCTTGTGTGCGAAATGGAAGAGGTCAAGGCCTCCCCAGGCCTGGCAGCTTCCTTGTCTTTGCATGACAGCTGTTTGTTTCTAGAGGGTGCTGACAATGCATGCCGCCCCGGCGTGTGAAGACACAGTCCTGCCCTCAGGCCTCTGGGAACCTGAGCTAGATACTCAGCTCTGGGTGCAAACACAGCTTGAAAAGCAGGCAGGCTGAGTCTGAAGGTATGAGGCCTTTGCTTCCTTCTCTGAGGGAAAAAATAAGCTAGCTAGATGAATTCTCTGAAGAAGGGAGTACACAGGAGTACTGATAAGAGGGGGGGCTGGAATCATGTTAGTGCCCAGGAACTAAAGAATGCCTAGGGTTGGAGAAGGGAAACACAGCCTGAGGCAAGTGGGAAACAGATGGAGGCCAGCAGCGAGGGAGGACAAGCCCCAGAGGGGAAATGAGAGGCCACCCTGTGAGAGAAGTGCCATCTGCCAAGCCTCCCATGGCCCCACAGGCCTCCCCCCACCCCCCTGCACACCACCCCTCCCCCTCTAGGGCCTGGGGCTTATAGCTCCACACCCACTGACCTAAATCAAGCCCTGCTGATCAGGTGCCCATGGAGAAAGCTGGAAAGTAAACGCCAAAAGGACTGGTAAAGATGGAACTTCAGGAGACGGCATGACATCATGTAAAAGACACAGGGTTTCAAGCCACACCAGCCAGGATTCCTTCCCTAGTACCATACCTACCGGCCGTGTGCCTTGGGTGGGTTGATATCCCTTCTCAGCTTCACTGGCCTCTCCTGGAAGATGGCTTCTTGCAGGGTTTAAATGCAATAGCAATAAAGTGCCATGCGCTAGTGCCTGGTACACGGCAGGGGTACACTCGCGACTCCTTCTATGGAAGAGAAGATGTTTATTCTTTAAAATCCACAGTGAGATTTAGAATTAGAAAGAATGACCCAGAAAAAAGAGAAGAGGATCATTTTGCATTTTTCCTTAGGAGCTGCAGAAAGGCCAGGTCTGACATAGCTGTCATAGGGAATTTGCTCAGCAACATGCGGGAGCGATTTCTGGTGTGACGGAGCACCCCAAATCAACCAGCCTGATGGCAGGGGAGGTGGAGTGAGCCTGGGGTGTCCAGGGCCAGGCAGGGTCCCAGTCCAGGCTCTGCCGCTAAACTTCCATGGCCACACTTTGCTTGATGCTTTTGGCTCCTTTCACCCCTAATTCTGTGATTCTGCGAAACCTGCTTAGAGTCCGTTTGAAAGTGCGTGGATTGACCTGCTAGCCAATCAGCCAGGCGATCAGTCTATCCGCCCATTTCTTTCACCTCAGATCCTTCTACTACAATGATTAAAGGATCCAGTATGCCACAGAGTGGGCCACAGAGGCGTGGGCCCTTTGGCTTGCAAGGATACACAGGTCTTTACAAGGACCAGAAGACACTTAGACACTTTTGGTTAGAGGTCACAGGAATGAACCTAAAGTATCCAAGACCAAAAGGGAGAATGTATTATAAGATGTCAGAGTCTCTCCCAGGAATCATGAGCAGAGTGATCAGGGAGGCTGTACAAAGGAAACCAGGAAGCCAGTACCAACCCAGGCAGCTTCTTTCACTCTGCATTTCTAAGGATGACTGGCCTTTCATTTCTGCTTCTCCTGGTGTGACTTGGTTCATGTCCTCATCAGCGGTTGGATAGCAATAGTGAATCTCATCTGCAGTTTGACAGGAGAGAGAATCTGAGTGGCCCTGCTTGGATGGCATGCCTATGCCTGGGGCACTCAGCCAACAGCCAGGTGAGCCAGGCATTCATAGACCACTCTGATAAGCTCTCATAAATAGAACTCACTAGGCTGCTCCTGGGTGAGTAGAGTGGGGGAATCTCAGAGAAGGGCAGGTTGTGACTGCCCTTGCACTCCGAAGGGCGTTATGTTAGTTAGGATACAAGTTTGGCAGCTCTGTCAAGACCCAACAGAATAAGGGCTTAGACAAGATGGAAGTTCATTTCTCTCCTGTGGGTAATAGTCTGAGTGCAAACACTGCAGGGATAATATGGTGGCTTCCCAATGTTAGGGACCCAGGCTCCTTCTAGCTTACTATACTCTTCAGATACTTGTCTTATGCACATGGTTGAGGACGGCTCACCGTAATGTGCAGTCCAACTGGACTTGCCTTCCTCTTAAGTGAATGATTGTTCCTGCTAACTTCTTTTTTTTTTTTTTTTAGATTTTATTTATTTATTTATTGGGGTGGGGGGCAGAGGGAGAGGGAGGGAGAAAGCAAACTCCTCGCTGAGCGCAGAGCCCAACTCAGGGCTCCATCTCATGACCCTGAGATCACGACCTGAGCTGAAATTGAGAGTCGGACCCTTAGCCGACTGAACCCCCCAGATGCCCCTTCTGAAACTTCTTATTAGCTAGAACTTGATCACGTGGACATACTGCAAGAGAGATTGGGGGAGGTTGACTTTAGCTAGGTGGTCACGCGCCTGGTCAAAAATCCTACCGCTCTGTGAGAAGGTAAAATAGATATTGGGGGATGACCTTCTACGATAAGCAATAGTGGTCTTGGTTCCTGGAAGTTCATGGACGTTTTCATCCCTCCTGACTCTAGCCTGGGGAGAAGGTTCTTGCGGGGGGAGAGATATGGCAGGCATGGAAGCGTGAACATAGGAATGCCAAAGAGGGTGCAACAGGACCAGGACGAGGTTAGACTAAGTGATGTCTAAAGCGCTTTGCACTCTTATGCCACTTAGAGAAAAAATGAGGATGCTGTGTCTCTTCCTCTATCTTAACTTAGGGGATAGAAAAGGAAGTTCTTGGGACAGATTGCAGAAGTGAATTGTATAACACGGAGTTCTTTAAAGAACACATCTTCAGTGCTGCGGTTCTCCTGGACATAGCTCAGCTCTGCTAAACAAGAGGGAGTTGAAATCATTTCCTTTAGGCACTAGACCCACATATTATGTTCCTGCCTAGCAACCCCATCCTGCAGCTGTGCTGGGCGGAGCAGTTCAGAACAGCTAATCCACCGACAAAGCTGCGTTGGGCACCTACTGTTTGCAGGGTTCTGTGCTGTCTGCTGCAGAAGAGCCCATGGCAGTGGAAGGTGTGCTCACTGGCCCCTTCCTCTCAGCCACCGGACTGACCTTATCTTTAGCTGAGGACTTCCTGCGCACCGTAATTACTTGACAGGCCAGTTCCGAGTCAGCGGAAGGGGTCATGAGTCATGATGCATATGGTAGCTGCGGCTTTGCTGACTGTGCACTCACCCTCTCAGCTCTGAGCTTTGGGCTCTGCACGAGAAAGGAGTGCTGCCTGAGGGGGCTGATTGTCAGCTACAGCAGAGCATTGACCCTGCATCTTTCGGGGTCCAGCACTGCGCACGCGCGTACGTGCGTGCGTGTGCGCGTGCGTGTGTGTGTCTGCATTTGTCAGGATGGGGAAGGCAGAGCGGAGGTAAAGATGATTTGGGGAAGTTAGGGGCTCAAAGTGGACTTCGTACCTTTTAGTTACAGTGATGTCAGGATGAAGTGGGAGGGTTGGGAGCAGAGAGAGCCCCGAGCTAAGAGTCGACTTGCGGTCACACTCTGTTTGGCTACAACTGAACTGAGTGTTTCAATATCATTTCACCCATTTTAAAAAACAGGGGTAATGATGGCCTTGCTCAACTCCAAAAGATTTATAAAATGAAAGAGAATTGGCCCGTGAGCCTTGCAAAGGCAAGGTCTCTACTTCATTTGTCTGTGCCCTTCAGCACCTGGCGTAACGCTTTGTGCACCGAGTAACTCTCCAATGGGTATTGTCTAGACCAAATCACTGAAGTCCCCCGTGCCGCCTGGCGTGTAAGGAAACCGGAACCCAGGGAGGGACAGCCACCGGAAGAGCAAACATGGAAAGCGCCCAGTACCTGACCTGTGGTGAGCATTCAGTCAACGTAAGTGGCCTTCCTTTTGAAATGGCAGCGCCAGGAGTAGAATTCAGATCTTTACCTGTGACAGCTCTGCTCTTGCCCCTCACTGCGGTGCTCTGAGTTATCTGGCTAAAATCAGATCGCTTGTTTAAGGCTGAGGTGGGATCAGTTTGCAGGAGAGCTGTTGCACACACCTGCACCCATGGTTTAAGTACGATGCATGGTTAAAGAACAGGGCCTACGGAGCCAGATGGCCTGGGTTTGAATCCCAATTCTGCCATTTACCACGTGACTTCATTTACTCTCTTTCTGCCTCAGCTTTCTCATCTCTACAATGGGACCAACGTATTTATGCTCACAAGGTTGTGGTGAGATCAAATGAATGAAAAGACGTAAAGTGCTTAGAAAAGTGCCTGGCACGCAGGAAATGTGTTGTTGCTGCTATTCACAGGAAATGGTAGGCTTTTGTCAGCATGGTGGCTGCAAAGGCGGTCCCTGCACTCAGCCTTCACAAAGACAGCCATTTGATGATGGTGGAGTTTGCTATTTCTGAATAGGATAAGATTCCCATGGATGTTTTAAAGGACTGGAGACTCTATTGTGTAAATTCTTGGAGGCCTGAGGTGCTTAACTGATAAGAACTCTCAAGGACTGAGTTCAGTGCCATACAACTGGGGGGCAATTAGGAAGCAAGGATCAGGGGCGCCTGGGTGGCACAGTGGTTAAGCGTCTGCCTTCGGCTCAGGGAGTGATCCCAGCGTTATGGGATCGAGCCCCACATCAGGCTCCTCTGCTATGAGCCTGCTTCTTCCTCTCCCACTCCCCCTGCTTGTGTTCCCTCTCTCGCTGGCTGTCTCTATCCGTGTTAAATAAATAAATAAAATCTTTAAAAAAAAAAAAAAAAAGGAAGCAAGGATCAGTAAGAGCTCTTGGGGAGGTGCGGACCCGGGGTCCTCACACTCTATCCACAGCACACTGATGGCTGAGATAGGACACGGGTTTTCTACAGGCTCATCTCCTTCCCTTAAAATCTTTCCAAACCCAGCCTTCGTTCAGATTTGCTCAGCATTAGAAAGAAACTGGCANNGGCACAAAGAAGGTGGCTGAATGCCAAAGGACCAGAGCCAGGAAAACTATGTGAGAGGCAACCTTGCTCCTGCCAAGAATGGGATGCGATTTCCTACCCCTACCCCCGCAGTGGGCCCCCAACCTCCTGTCATTCCCATTCCCCATCCACCCCCAGTCCTATGGGCCACGGATTTCTGCCTGAAAAAGCAATTCAGTGCTGCTCACTCAGGATATTTCCTCCTGACCTACTTCCTGAGTGCTGGGGCAGAACGCTTGCCCTACTGAGAAAGGCAGCGTTAGCTCAGCATTTCCCCTGCCAAACTTCACCCAGATGCTGAGTGTCTGTCACTCACTCACAGACAATTGCCACACCTGAGAGGTGGCTCCCATGTCGACACCTGGACTGACTAACCTGACAAGTTCCCGGAATAGAGCTAAAACCTCTTTCCTAGTAGAAACGTGCTTTTGCCTTTTCTGTTGTGTGCCTGTTTTTGTAATATGGTTCAAAACCACCATTTACCATGGACCCGGGGACTGAGACTGTCATTCCCAAGTGTTCCTAGTTCCTTCTTCTTCCTCTTCTTCCTCTCCTTGTCCTCCTCCCCACCCCTTCTTCCTCTTCTTCTTCATAATCAATACCTTACAGAGTACCCTCTACTCGGTCAGGTAGTCTACATATTACCTCTAATATGCCCAGTACTCAGCCTTGTGAGGTAGATGTATTAGGACTGCTTCTCAGACTTTAATGTGCAGAGGGAATGCTGTCATAATGCGATTCTGTTGAGTAGGTCTGGGGGATGCCTGGGATTCTGCATTTCTAACAAGCTCCCCTGTGTTAGTGATACTGCTGGTTCTAACTCCTTGAGTAGCAACGGTATCAAGAAGACTCTTTTGGTTGCAAGTGACTGAAATCCAATGTGAACTAGTTAAGCAAGAAGAGGAATTTATTACGAGGATATTAGAGTGTCCCACAAAGCCAAGTATAGGATTAAAAATGTGTCTCAGGAAGATTTGAAGCCAAAGGAGACCCCTTTGGTCTCTTGCCTCTGCTTTTTCCTTCTTCATTCTTCCTCCATCCCTTCCTTCTTTCCTTTCCCCTCCATCCTGGTTAGGACCAAGGCAACTCTACCCACAGTCCTGTGGCTCCCATGTCTTCTGCTTCCTTGATTGACTGCCTCAGTTTGGTGGTGCATATCTTCCAGTAACTTCCTAAGAAAGTGAGCGGAGGAAGTAAAATGTTACTTACGAACATCCCTGAAAATGTCTTTACAATCGATTGATAGTTTCCCCAAGTATAGAATTCTGGCTTCCAGAGTGTCTGTTGTAATATCCAATACCACTTCAATCCTCTGTCCTTTGTATCTCACATCTGAAAGTTTTTAGATTCTTCTCTCTGACCTCCAGTGTTCTGGAAGTTCACAATGCTCTGCCTTGGAATGGTTCCTTCCTCATTCATTATACTGGGCATTTGATGGGTCCTTTTGACCTGGAAACTTATATCCTTCTGTTGTGGAAAAAATTTTTCCTTTGATTATTTAATTATTTCTTCCCGTCTCTTTTTTTGTTCCGTCCATCTGGAGCTCCTGTTATCAGGATGTTAGATCTTCTGACCTGATCCTTTGATCTTCCTAGCTTCTGTATCTAATTTTCCATCTCTTTATCTCTTTGCTTTACTTTCTAGAAGATTTTATAAACTACTTTTTCTAACTTTTCTAGTTGAATTTTAAATATTTATATTTTTAAATTCTCAGAGTTCTCTTTTGTTGTTCTCTGAATATTCCTTTTTCTAATAGGCTACTCTTCTTTCACGGGTGGAATAGCTTCTCTTTTGTCTCCAGGACGTGATTCTTTCCCTTTTTTTGAACTTTTCTTCTCTCTACATTCTTTTCTTTGCCCTTCTTATTTCTTTAATTTGGTTTCTGTCTTTCATGTAGACTTTCTATTTATATTAAAGAGTGAGGCACTAAACAGTTTACCGGAAAGGAACAAGGAAGTAACTGACAGAAGGCTTCTTCGTTGTACCCTTTTGAGTCTTTTGAATTCTGAACCATGTTAGTATAAAGCCTATTCAAAAAACAAAACAAACCTTTTAGAAGTTTATTTTAAGCTTGAGGTGCACGGGTATAGCTTATCCATTGAAGAGCTTTACTGTAGAGATACTGAGATGGGGTGTCAAACAGCTTTTTATCTGAGGGGACTTCTAAATGTCAGCGTTTAAAATTCTCTCTGGGCCATTAAGTCTTTTCTGATAAGAATCTTCTAGACTCCTGTCTGGGGATAGGTGTTGGAGGAGGGTATAAGCCTACCTGCCAGTTTTCTTGAATAAATGTGGGAGGAAGGCTGGATATCCCATTGTTGAGAAGGAAGCTTATTAACCAAGAGCCTCAGCCCTTTCCTAACTATACATTCAACTTAGTTCGTCAGGCTCTAGAGCAAGCTTCTCAAGCTGTCTGTGGTGAAGAACCAGTTTTTAAATTTTCAATCTGTCAGGGACCCACATGTGGTTCTAACGTGCATGGCTAGTCCATATCTCTTAACACACATGACTCCCAGTAGGAGTTCAAACATCCAAACTGGTCTACATCCTGTTCAGCAAGAAGAATCCACTGAGAACTCACTTGAATGTTGAGGCAATTTCAAATTCCTATAAAAATTCCAAACACTCATTCTTACTTTCTGTACTTATCTTATTAGGGCCAGTAACAGGGTTGTGGGCCTGAACCAGTTCATGAACCAGGATTTAAGGGACTGCTCTAGGGAAGAGCAAATCTCTAATCTCTTGCCTTGAAGAGGAGCTGTCACCAGGCTTTGAGGGGCTGTTGTGGGACATCTGGAGTGTGGGACTTCTCTGCAAATAGACTTTTAGCTCATCCCCATCTCAACTCTGTACTTCATTCCCACATTCCTTGGTACCCTATGTTTCCAAACCCAGTGCCTTCTTGAACTTCTCGTGTCCCATTATTGGTTCCTTTCTGCACACATCAGGCCACAGCTTGCACCGCTGGGTCAAATCATTTACCCCTCCTTACTCTACTTTCTTCTCCCATTCTCTTTGTCCTTGCAATTTATACTTTAAAAAATCCCTTTCAGGGGCGCCTGGGTGGCTCAGTTGGTTAAGCATCTGCCTTTGGCTCAGGTCATGATCCCAGGGTCCTGGCATCGAGTCCCAAGTAAGGCTTCCTGCTCAGTGGGGAGCCTGCTTCTCCCTCTCCTCTACCCCCCTGTTTGTGCTCTCTCTTGCTCGCTATCTCTCTCAAATAAACAAAATATTTTTTAAAAACACCTTTCACAAAATCCTGCTGGCTTCTCGGGGCACCTGGGTGGCTCAATTGGATAAACATCAGACTCTTGATGTTAGCTCAAGTCTTGATCTCAGGGCTGTGAGTTTGAGCCCTGCATTGGGCTCCACATTGGGTGTGGAGCCTACTTAAAAGAAAAAAAAAATCCTACTGACTTCTTTGGAGAGTTGATCCTAAAAATATGGAATTTCAAGGGACCCAGAATAGCCAAAACAATCTTGAAAAAGAACAAGTTTGGAGGATTTACATATCCCAATTTTTAAATTTACTGCAAATCTACAGTAATCAAGTAATCAAGTGTGATACTGGCATAAGGATAGACCTACGGATAGATGAAATAGAATTGAGAGTCCATAAATAAACCTTCAGATTTGTGATCAATTGATCTTTGATAAGAATGCCAAGTCAACTCAGTGAGGGAAAGAACAGTCATTTCAGTAGGTGGTGCCAAGACAACTGGAGATCCACACACAAAAGAATGAAGCTGAACCCCTACCTCACACCACACACAAAAATTAACTCAAAATGGATCATGGACCTAAATGTAAGAGCTAAAGATTTAAAACTCTAGAAGAAAATATGAGAGTAAATCTTTGCGAAGCAAAGTTTTCTTAGATATAACATCAAAAGCACAGTAACAAAGGAAAAATAAATTAGACTCATGAAGATTAAAAACTTTTGTGTTCCAAATGACATCATCAAGAAAATGAGAAGAGAACGTTCACAAGAGAAAATATTTTCAAATCCTCTATCTGATAAGGGACTTGTATCTGAAATATATAAAGAACTTTTACAATCTATAATAAAAAGACAAATAACCCAATTTTTAAATGGGCAAAGGATCCAAATAACATTTTTCCAAAGAAGACATACCAATGACCAATAAGCACAGGAAAAGATGTTCAACATCATTAGTCATCAGGGAAAGACAAATTCAAAACTACAATGAGATACCACTTGATACTCACTCACTAGGAGGCTATCATCACAAAGACAGATAATAACAAATGCTCTTAAGGATGTGGAGAAATTGGAACTCATGGGAATGTAAAATGGTGCAGCCACTTTGGAAAACAGTCTTGCAGTTCCTTAAAAACATAAACATAGACCATAGGACCCAGCAATCCCACTCTTAGGTATATATATTCGCACAATGAATGAATGTTCAAAGCAATGTTATTCATGATAGTGAAAAAGTGGAAACAACTCAAGTGGTCATCAGCTGAAGACGGATAAATAAAATGTGGTATATCCATACAATGGAATTTTATTTAATGATAAAAAGAAATGAAGTACTGATACATGCTACAACATGAATGAATTTTGAAAACATTATGCTTAGCGAAAGTCACAAAGTCACAAATGCTTCCATTTACATAAAATGTCTGGAATAGGGGAATCTATACAGAAGGAAAATAGATCAGTGGTTGCCTAGGGGATGGGGGGAAAGAAAATAGATCAGTGGAGTCCAGGGGATGGGGAGGAAATGGTATGGAGGTTTTTTTTTCAGGGTGATAAAGATGTTCTGAAATTGATTGTGGTGATGGCTGCACAACTCTGCAAATATACTAAAAGCCACTGAATTATGCACTTTGGATTGGTGAATTGTATGGTATATGAGTTATAGCTCAATAAAACTGTTATAATGGAATTTCTAGAGTCAACACAGCATATCTAACTACAAGTCTCCAGCATCATCACTCTTTTTTTTTAAGATTGTATTTATTTATTTGACAGAGAGAGCAAGAGAACACAAGCAGGGGGAGCAGTAGAGGGAGAGGGAGAAGTAGTCTCCTTGCTGAGCAGGGAGCCCGACATGGGGCTCAATCCCAGGACCCTGGGATCGTGACCTGAGCCAAAGGCAGCCGCTTAACCAGCTGAGCCCCCCAGGCGCCCTGAGCATCATCACTCTTGAATGTGGAAGTCTCCAGCTTATCTTATGTACAGTGCTCTCAATTTATCAACACACTCGATCAAATCTGAGGTGACACACTTGCTCTCGATCTGATGGTGATCTAAGAGATTGCTGTTGGCTTCGTTAGGGGATGTACCGAGAAATGGCATTTATTGAGTCAGACAAATTAATAAACTGTGCCTAACTTAACACTCTTACTTCATAGAAAATAGTTTCTTTGCTTTTTAAAACAGATCTCTCCTTTTATCAACTGCAAATAATACAAAAACCACCTCCCTACTTGCCCGCCTCGGAATGTGTTCTGAATGAGGATGCAGACCCAGTTTGTTCATTTATTCAACAGATATTTATAGAGCGTTCGCCGTGCGCTGGCCGCTCTCGCAGCTTCCGCGGATGCAGTAAGTGACAGACACATTCCAGAGAGCAGCAAGCTCAGTAAGCCTCGGACCGAAACCAGTCTGTCCTGAATCTCCAAGGGCAGAGAAATTGGTGCTGGTTAACGACTGAGGGATTCAGGGAAATAGCTACATATCTTTTTTTTTTTCTCTTTGAGAACTCAGGGTGGGGTTTTTTAAATTACATAAATATTAGAACAACACTAACAGAAATGGGGAACAAAAGAAAAGCAGTGTAACAACAGTTCTGCCTCCCACCCCTCCCCCCTTCGATCTCATTTCAAACGGTGTCTCTGCTCCCACCCAGTTTTGAAGATACTAGCTCCATCTCTCCCTAACTTAGGCCACCACCCTTCCGTGCCTCTCGGAGGACCCAGTTCAAAGGACCTCCCAAGACTCATTCTGCAAAATTCAGTCCTGAGGCATTGAAGCTTGGTGGCAGCCAAGACCCCCCAGTTGCTCAGGAGGTTGGGGGAGTAAAGGAGTAGATGTGAATCCCAGTGCCAATCTGCTTCGGGGCACATTCCTTAAGACTCAGAAGCCAGGCAGGGGAGGGCCCAAAGGGGGGGGCGGGGGCCACTGCCTCAAGTGTGTAAACCTTGGCATTGGAGGTGTCCTGTGTTCAGAGACCGGCCATGTGAACAGTGTCACCAGCAGTCAGTGGGGGGGACGTCTTAGGGAGGAATGTGAGCCCCTACTCAGGTGTCCTGGGCTGACCTCGCTGATGGGGAGAGGCAGCAGGCCAGCCCAGGGGTACTTTTCCACACTCTTAGGGGTGCTGGGGGCTCTAGTGCCCAACCCTGCTGCGGAGAGTTGGGTCCAAATACCAGCAAAGCTGAGAACATGCTGTGAGATCTCATGTGTTTCTTCACCTCTCTGAGCCCGTTTATTCGTCTGTAAATGGGGATAATAATCCTCACCTTGGGGCATGTTGAGAGGGTTAGAGACGGCAAGAAGCCTAGCACTGCCTCTTCTCAGTGTGTGACTTGCCATTGTGTCTGGGACACCTACCTATTCTCGTGGGCTACGAGCCCCCCTATATTTCTAGGATTCAGCTTTGTTATTCTCATCTCTCAGTGAATAGGACTTTTTTAATATTAAAGGCTTATTGTACAATATGACTGCAATGTAATACATGTTTATTATAGAATCTTTGACAATTTCAGAAAGTCAGCACAAAATCAAAATAAGCCGGTAATCTGGCCCCTCAGAGATAACCACATTTTCGTTTTAACTCCCAGTCTTTAAAAAAAAAAAAAAAAGCTTACAATTTTAATAGTGGTTCCAACGTAGTAATTACTTCATTACAAAGGTACAGCAATATAAGATATATCAATATCCTTCTATTCTTAGCATAATCTCCTCCAGTTCCATCCATGTTGATGCAAACATTGGGTAATCATCCTTTCGGATGGCTGAGTAATATTCCATTGTATATATGGACCACATCTTCTTTATCCATTCGTCTGTTGAAGGGCATCTTGGCTCCTTCCACAGTTTGGCTCTTGTGGGAATATCCTCCTATTCTTAAAACAAAGCCAATTCAGGGGCACTTGGGTGGCTCAGTTGGTTGAGTGTCTGCCTTAGGCTTGTCCTGATCCCGGGGTCCTGGGATCAAGTCCATGTCAGGCTCCCTGCTCAGCGGGGGGGGGGGGGGGGGTCTGCTTCTCCCTCTCCCTCTGCCCTTGCTCTCTCTCTAATGAATAAATAAAATCTATTTTTTAAAAAAAGCAAATTCACAATTTGGAACTTTATTTTTAGTTTCAGAGGTAGAATTTGTGATTCATCAGTTGCATACAACACCCAGTGCTCCTTACATCAAGTGCCCTCCTTAATGCCCATCACCCAATTATCCCTTCCCCCTACCCCCCTCCCCTCCAGCAACCCTCGGTGTGTTTCCTAGAGTTCAGTGTCTCTTATGGTTTGCCTCCCTCTCAATTTTCATCTTACGTTATTTTTCCTTCCCTTCCCCTATGTTCATCTGTATTTCTCTGACTTATTTCACTTAGCATAATACCCTCTAGTTCCTTCCACATTGTTGCAAATGGCAAGATTTCATTTTTTGATGGCTGAGTAATATTCCAGTGTGTGTGTGTGTGTGTGTGTGTGTGTGTGTGTGTACCACATCTTCTTTATCCATTCATCTGTCGATGGACTTCTGGGCTCTTCAGTCTCTTTTGATTTATGTATGTAGTGTCGTGAAGTACACACACTTAGTTGCTGCTTGTCTTCTCTGAGTATCTGTCATCATAATTCTCATATAATAACATTTAAAGTAACTAGCATTTAAAATACTAATATCCCAGGGGCGCCTGGGTGGCTCAGTCCTTAAGCATCTACCTTCGGCTCAGGACGTGATCCCAGGGCCTCTCCCACTCCCCCTGCTTGTGTTCCCTCTCTTGCTGGCCGTGTCTCTCTCTGTGAAATAAATAAATAAAATCTTTATTAAAAAAATAAAATAAAATAAAATACTAATATCCCATAGTATGATTATACCATAATTCTTTAACCAACCCCCTACGGTTAATTATGTCCTGTTCTCCCTGTTATAAATGGTACCATCATGAATATTCATAAAGCTAAATCTTTCACACATTGCTGATTATTTTCCTAAGATTAATTTCTAAAATGGAGTTACTATCTCAAATGGTAAAAACATTCTTAAGGCTACTCACCAATTGACAGGAAAGACTTTAAATTTGTGTTCTATC
The DNA here is from genome assembly GCF_017311325.1 of Ursus maritimus. Classification (NCBI taxonomy): domain Eukaryota; kingdom Metazoa; phylum Chordata; class Mammalia; order Carnivora; family Ursidae; genus Ursus; species Ursus maritimus. The sequence goes on from NW_024425119.1 coordinate 3,230,526, forward strand.
GATTTAGTATTTCTCTTTTTCTGCTTATAAAACAAATACATTTTTTTTAAAGATTTTATTTATTTATTTGACAGAGAGAGAGACAGCCAGCAAGAGAGGGAACACAAGTAGGGGGAGTGGGAGAGGAAGAAGCAGGCTCCCAGCGGAGGAGCCTGATGTGGGGCTCGATCCCATAATGCCGGGATCACGCCCTGAGCCGAAGGCAGACGCTTAACCGCTGTGCCACCCAGGCGCCCCAAAACAAATACATTCTTGTCAAAAAAATCAAACATTGTAGGGCCACCTGGGTGGCGCAGTCGTTGGGCGTCTGCCTTCGGCTCAGGGCGTGATCCCAGCGTTCTGGGATCGAGCCCCACATCAGGCTCCTCCGCTGGGAGCCTGCTTCTTCCTCTCCCACTCCCCCTACTTGTGTTCCCTCTCTTGCTGGCTGTCTCTCTCTCTGTCAAATAAATAAATAAAATCTTTAAAATATATATATATTAAAAAAATCAAACATTGTAGAAATACATATTAAAAAGGATTTTAAGTTTCCCTTAATTCTATTGTCCAGAGATCATTGCTACTATTGGTGTACATTAGGAGTCCCTCAAATGACTCCAATTAGGTACTTAGATTCAATTGATGACCATGTTTTAAACATCTGCCTCCCTTTCTCCTGATTTCTTACAAGCCCAGGTTGAGTCACGGGTGAGCTCCTTCTTTGAAGGTGGCCTGTGGCCAGGTCTACACCATTCACACCCTTGGCACAGCGCAGTCTGGTTACCACGGGCAAGCTCGGGCAGCCACCTCAGCCTCTCTCCAGAATCCACTGCGGGTCCTCTCCCTGGAGAGGAAAAGCAAGAAGGGGGCACCAGAATGTGGCTATAAATGTAGGTTCTGGCACTCACCCTCTGGATGCCTAGGGGGAAGTGAGTGAAAGCCCCTGTGATGTAGCCAAGTCTAGAATCATCCCTGGGCATTCCAGAAACAGGTCATTAGCAATGTACTATCTGTCCATATCTACACACGCAGGAAACAAACGTCTATGGGCTCACACATGATTCAGTGGATAGATTCTGTATGCCAGCAGCTGTCCCTGCATCCATGAACCAACCAAAGGCTTATCTGCAGATGCTTGTGAGATGTGTTTACATATGAGATTAAGTTGTCTCTGGAGGGGCTTCTCACCCCTACAAGAGCCCAGAATTACAAAGAAAATCCTGCTGGTGATAACAGAAAGTCCCTTATACTAGAAGGGTTCAATGGTATACTAGAGGGTGCGACGAGGCAGAGGCCCATGGGCCCTCTGGCCCTTAACAGTGCAACATTCCTTCCAAAGTGACCACACCCCAATCCATCCACACCTTCTGTTCAGAGTTAGCTCTGTTTTCAGAGATACAGGCTCCTATGACACCTCTTCATGCTCACTGTTCATGGTAATTCCAATAAATTCTCTTCTGTGGCTGCTAAGATCCTTACGAGAAGATCCATGAAATCTTCTTGGTCAATGGCAGGAGAAGTAGGAATTTCACTTGGCCTTATTTCATCTCAAGATACATTTTTCTTGAGACTTCATCACATGTGTATAAGTCCCTGGCTTTATGTAATGTGAATAATATGCATTATCTTTATTGTTTGAGTTGTTGGACCTATTTTCACTTGTCCGTTCTTTATAACATTGAAATCTGTTGGTGTCAGACCGTGTGCTCATGCATTACAGTCCTTAATATCCTGGGTCTCAAATGGAAGCTCCAATAGCCCATCTGTAAGGAAATATATGATAATAACAACAGTACTGAGATTTATTGAGTGCTGACTACGTGCCGGTCACAGTTGTAAGCACTTTGCGTGCACCAGTTCATGTAGTTTTCACGACAGTTCTGTCAGGAAGACACTATTGTTCTTTCATTTTACATATGAGGAACTTGAGGCACGGGGAGGTTAATGACTTGCTTAAGGTCACACGGGTGGTAGAACCAGACAGTACTCACAAGCTCACAGCCTGTAAGCGCCAACATTTTGGCGTTGAGCATTCTGGTTTTTCCTGTGTATATAAAAGTACTTTGTTTTACTTTAGAAAACTGAGGTCATAGATACACTTAACATGCGTTATGTCTTTGTTCAGGATATAGATTTGTAATAGCTGTGACGTACTTTAGATTTTATTTACTTTTCTGTTTGTTTGTTCATTGAGAGAAAAAGAGAGTGCACGAGTGCAACTGGAGGGAGGGGCCGAGGGAGAGGGAGAGAGAGAATCCCAAGTGGACTCCACACTGAGCACAGAGCCCCACTCCGGGCTCCATCCCACCACCCAGAGACCACGACCTGAGCTGAAATCAAGAGTAGGACACCCAACCGACTAAGCCACCCAGGTGCCCCATGTACCTTTTAATTTTAAGAAGTTTTTCAAGTGGCCGAAGTTTAACATTTGTGATGTCTATTAATCTTTACCTTTGTGATTTCTGTCACTTTTTAAAAGATTTTATTTATTTATTCATTTGAGAGAGAGAGAGAGGGAGCGCTCGTGAGCAGGGGAAGGCACAAGGGAGACGGAGAGAGAGAACCTCAAGCAGATTCCGCCCTGAGCTCGGAGCCTGACTCAAGTCTGATTTCACCACTATGCGAGCCTGACCTGAGCCGAAATCAAGAGTCAGACGCTTCACTGACTGAGCCACCCAGGCGCCCCCACTTTTTTTATGTTTGGAAAATCCTTCCGCATTACAGGATCACTATCTTGGCTTCTGGTTTTATTCTTTCTTTTTTACTTTTAATTATTATTCAAGTTATTTGAAATGTATTTGATGAATGATGTATCCCTCTTCCTGAGAAGTTTGCAATACTTCCTTAACATTCATTACGTTCTTATTTATTCTAAGATCTGTTTCAAGGTTGACTGATCTGTTTATTTAATAGATGTTCTTTTTAAAGCAAGTCTTCCCCCGTTATTCTTTTTTTCTTAACAATCATACCTTAACACTTTGCCAAATAAACAACAGAATTATTTTTGGTTAACCTAACAACTTAATTTGAGAAGTTGATATAATTAAGATATTCAGATTTCTAATTTTTTCCATTTTATTTTATTTTTTTAAAAGTTTTTTTATTTATGCATTTATTTGAGAGAGAGAGAGCACAGGCAGGAGGAGGGAGAAGCAGGCTCCCCACTGAGCAGGGAGTCCATGGGCTCAGTCCTAGGAACTTGGGATCATAACCCGAGCTGAAGGCAGATACCTAACCTACTGAGCCACCCAGGTGCCCCTAATGACAGCATTTACCTTTAACACAGCTTTTACTACATTCCATAGTATTTTTTTATTCCCATAATTAACTACAAAATCTGTAATTGATTTTTTTAAAAGCAGCTTTTTTTTGAGTATATATGTATATATAGAGATACCATCAAATTCACTTGTTTAAAGTGTACAGTTCAATGGGTTTTAGAGAATTGTGCAATTATCACCATCATGTTTCCAGAGCATTTTAATCACTTTTAAAAGAAAACCCGGGGGCACCTGGCTGGCTCGAGGAAGAGCATGTGATTCTTCATCTAGAGGTCATGAGTTTGAACCCCATGTTGCTTGTAGAGATTTCTTAAATAAATACACTTTTTTAAAAAAAAGAAAGAAAGAGGGGTGCATGGGTGGCTCAGTCGGTTAAACATCTGACTTTTGATTTCAGCTGAGGTCGTGATCTCAGGGTTGTGAGATTGAGCCCTTCGTTGGACACTGGACATGGAGCCTGCTTAAGATTCTCTCTCTCTCCCTCTGCCCCTCCCCCTCCCTCTAAAAAAAAAAAAAGACAGAAAAGAAAAAAAAGAAGCCCTGTACCTCCCAGCATTACCTTTCATTCCTCCCTTCTCCCAGTCCTTGGCAGCCACTACTCAACTTTCTACCACCATAGACTTACCTCTTCTAGACCTTTCATATAAATGAAACTCTATAATATGTGGTCTTTTGTGTCTGGCTTCTTTCGCTTAGCATAATGTTTTCAAGGTTCTTCCATGTTATCCCATGTGTCGGTACTCCGTTCCTTTTAATGACTGAATAACATTCCATTCTATGGATATCCTACATTTGATTTGGTTTTTAGACCAAATGGACTGATGGACATTTGGGTTATCTCTGCTATGGCTGTTATGAATACAACACTGCTATGAACATTCACGTACCAGTTTTTGTGTGGACGTGTGTTTTCCTTTCTGTTGGGTAGTATCTGGGAGTGGAATTGCTAGATTAACCTTTGAGGAACTGTCAAGCTGTTTTCGAAAGTGGCTGCCCATTTTACATTCCCACCAGCAAGGAGACTTCCACTTTCTTCACATCCTCATCAACAGTTGGTATTTCGATGGCTTTGTTGTAGCCATTCTAGTAGGTGTGAAATGTACCTCGTTTATTTGCAATGATAATTAACGATGGTGGTTATGTTCAGCATCGTCTCATCTGCAGTGTGGCTGTTCATGTAGCACTTTCAGAAAATGGTCATTTTTAATTGGATCATTTGTCTTCCTATTTACTGAATTGTATGAGTTCCTTATATGTTCTAGGTATCAGCCCCTTATGAGATACATGATTTGCAAATCATATTCTCCCTTCTGTGAGTTCTTTTTCTCACTTTCTTGTTGGTGTTATTTGAAACACAGAAGTTTTAAATGTTGATAAAGTTCAATTAATTGTTTCTTTTATTGCTTATGTTTTGGGTGTCATATCTAAAAATCTATTGCCTAACCCAAGGTCATGAAGATTTACTCCTAACCTTCTTCTAAGTGTTTTACAGTTTTAGTTTCTTAATTTAGGTCTATGATCTATTTTGGGTATTTTCTTTGTTTTAAGTTGATTGATTGATTGATTGATTGATTGATTGAAGTAATGTCTACACCCACTGTGGGGCTCAAACTCATAACCCCAGGATCAAGACCTCACAGGCTCTACCGACAGAGCCAGCCAGGCACCCTTCTATGATCCATATTGAGTTAATTTTTGTATATGGTGTGAGGTCAGGGTCCAACTTCATCCTTTTACATATAAATTTACATTTGTCCCTGTGTCATTTGCTGAAAAGATCATGGAATTGTCTAGGCATTCTTGTTAAAAATCATCATAAATAAGCATTTATTTCTGGACTCTCAATTCTGTTTTATTGATCTGTATGTCTATCCTTATGCAAGTACTATGCAGTCTTTACTATTATACATTTGAATTTTTAGTTTATTGTTTGGAATATAAAAGTGTATTGAAAGCACATTTTTAAACTCTCAAGTTTTTAAATTTTTTTAGATTTTATTTACTCATTTATTTTAGAGAGAGAGCATGAACGGGGGAAGGAGCAGAGGGAGAGGAACGGGCAGACTCTGTGGAGCAGAGGGAGAGGAACGGGCAGACTCTGTGTTGAGCATGGAGCCTGACATGGGCCTCGATCCCACAACCCTGAGATCATGACCTGAGCCAAAATCAAGAATCAGGCACTTAACCATCTGAGCCACCCAGGTGCCCCTAAACTTCCAAGTTTTTAGACACTTAAGCTTTAACATTCAGTTTTATGACATGTGGTCATTTAAGCCTTAATGTGCAGTTTTATTGCACTTTGGCTAAAAAAAAAATAAAGGTAAGAATTTCATAAAGTACACAGCCCAGTATATAATTACTAGGCTTGTGAATTATAATATTTAGAATTGCCCTGTCCAATAAAGTAACCACTAGCCACATGTGACTATTGAGCAACTCCAAATGTGACTAATGTAACTAAGGAACTGAATTTTAAAATTTTATTTGACATTTTCATCACCCTCTAGAATTTCTTCATGCCCCATTGCAATCAATTTCCATTCCGCCCTTGTGTCAGGCAATCTGCTCTTTGTCTCAATAGATTTGCCTATGCTGGACATTTCATATAAATAGAATCACATAATTTGCAGTCTTCTGTATCTGGTTTCTTTCACTTAACATAGTATTTTTGAAGTTCATTCATGCTGTAGTATGTATCCATACTTCATTTCTTCTTGTTGCTGAATAGAGTCCCATTATATGGATATACCACATGGTATTTCTCCACGTACCAGTTGATGGACATTTGGACTGTTTCGATTTTGTGTAATTTTAATTAATTTAAAATTTAAATACTGAAGCAGGTATAACAGCTCTCCTTCAAGCACAACTTTATTGCATTGGGAAGACTACATTTCTCTGGAACCTCTGTAAACTTAGTGCATGAATTGAGATGTGCCGTAAGTGTAAAATGCACACTAAATTCTGCAGACTTAGAGTTATTAATATGCTTAAAAACATAAAGTAAAAGACTGAAAGAAGGAAAAAGGAACAGAGACTATCTAAATAAATTTGAAAGATTAACTAAAAATCACAAAATAGAGTTTGTAGAAATGGGGAGGGTGGGGGGAAGCATTAAAAACGCACCTCTGAATACCTCCAGGGGTGAAAGTATCCCCTTGTGTTATTTACAGGGGATACATTATGTAAAAATTACATATTTTACATGTATTATTATCTCTTTTCATCTTCCCAGTGACACAGGTGAAGTAGGGATGGACCATCATTTGTTCCTATTTTGTGCCTGAGGAAACCAAGGCTCAGAGAACTTGGCTTGTCCAAGGTCACCTGGCTAGCATGTAGGAAAGCCAGATTTGACACCATTCTGACTTCAAAGACCACATTCGTATCCATTATAGATCAATGGAAAGTTCACCAAGAATGCAAACCAGATATGTGTTTGGCTCCAGCCTGGCCTTTAGGTTTAAGGCACAGTTGGCACAAAAACCAGAGCAGGAGAGGCAAGGGGATGACTTGGTAAAAATAGGGTGTCTCTTGGCTCAAAAGTGACAAGCTACTTCACGTACCACACCTGTTGCCACCAATTCAGTCTTTCACAAGGCTCTTCCGTTACAAGAGGCTCAGACCCTGCCCCCCCATTCCTGAGAAGTTCCAGAGAAACACCCTTGGCCTTCCAAGGTGGCTCCCACAAAGCCCGGCAGTGCCCCCAGCCCTGCTGCTTGATAAGATAAGACCCGAGAGACTGGGGAAAGATGCCAGACTAGTGACGCCCGACTTCTCCCTTGGTGACATCTGTCCCCAGCAGACACCAACCCTCCAGGGACTCCAGGCTCAGCTGAGAGGCCTCTGGTTTTAAGACCAGCTCTATGGAGCTCTCATAACACTGCCTTTCCAGAGCCTTCTGCAATCAGAAAGGCCCCCAGCCTTTTGGTCAAGCGTGCAGCCCAGTCAGCATTCAGTCCCTGGCAGGGGTGGGGTGTGGAGGGGATCTGTCTTCCTTAGCAGTAATGACTGACAGCAAGAGAAGTTCTTGCCTCCAGAGAGCCAGCAGCTCCAGACTGCTGACATGTGCAGTGCTGGGTGCTGTGAGTGTGACAGGGCTATTTCTGCCCCACAGAGCGCTGTCAGCAGGTAGGAGGTGAGTGGTGATGCTGCAGGGGTTGAGAGCTTGGCACAGGGCTGCTTGACCTTGCTAAGGGCTGGGGCCCCACCAGCCTGCAGAACCTAAAACCGCCTTCACCATTGGTTCACAAGAAGCCTGGGAAGGTGAGGGGCGCTGATGACGGACCCTGGGGGCCATCGCACCATTTTGACTTTTTTTTCTCACCACTTTGCTGTAATCTTGATCATAATGCATTATTCACCGCCTGCTTGGAAGAGGTATTGTTCCGGGTTATGCTCAGCAGTGAGCACCAATGAGAGGGGACCCTTGGCCCTGACAGCCTTCCGAATGCCCTGCCGCAGTGGCCCGGCAGCCTGTTGTAATGGGCACCAGGCAAATAGACCTGTGCAGAAGACCACCAGTAGTGCTCTCGCTTTGCACGGAGCCAGATTCCTGGAAGTTTGTCCTCAGATCGAATCGTACTGGGGTAAGATTCCAGACTAGGAACGCACAGGAATTGCTACCTTACCAGAAACACAGATGTCACTCTTTAATTAATTTTATCTTTATATCTCTAAATATTTTATCTACATTTAATTTAATTTAATTTTTTTAAGATTTTATTTATTTATCTGACAGAGAGAGAGACAACACAGGCAGGGGGAGTGGGAGAGGAAGAAGCAGGCTCCCAGTGGAGGAGTCCGACGTGGGACTCGATCCCAGGACTCCTGGATCATGCCCTGAGCTGAAGGCAGACGCTTAACAACTGAGCCACCCAGGCACCCCCACATCTTATTTTATCTTTACTTCTCTTCTTCGTGATTATAAAAGAATGACCTTTGATGGCCAAAAATTCAAATTGAGGGGGCACCTGGCTGGCTCAGTTGGTAGAGTACCCAACTCTTGGTCTCCGGCCGGTGAGCTCAAGCCCCACCCTGGGTGCAGAGATTCCTTTAAAAATTCAGATTGGGAAAATCTATAATTTAGAAAGGGAAAGTTCTTATTGTGATACAAATTCCTTTCATATTTTCCTATGCTCTACAAATGCGTAGTGATCTAAAACAGGTACTCTGAATTTTTTGTATCAATACGGGATCATAGTCATATTCGTAATGACTTTTTCCTCCACTAAATACATTTTATATATATTGCCATATTTATGCATAAGGATCTAACTCATTCTTTTTAAAGACATACATAATATTTCATAGGGGAGATGAAAAGAACTCTGGAGAATATTTTCTGTGAGAGAGACGTGCACTCCCAGAAGTGCACTTATTAGGTAAATGGATGAGAATATTTTAAAATTTTAATAGATATTTGCCAAATTGTCCTTCAGAAAAGATCGTGATCTAGGTGCATTTGGTAGTAAATTACATTTACATCCCCACCAAGTGTATGAAAATGCTTGTTTATCCACATCGTCACCAACATTGAATGTTACCAGTCAGTTAAATTTTTGCCGCCAGTGTAATGGGGACACGCATGCACATGTGTGGGTGCACACGCATGCGCACACACAGGCATGCGCGCGCACACACACGCGTGCACGTGCACACACTTTGGCCATTTACTTCCTCAGTGGCCTGTTTGTTGGCATCCTCTATTTTTCTGTGGGGCTCACTTTAAAGACCTCTGTGTAGATCAGAGAAACCAGTCCTTTGTCCTGTGTGTTCCAGTCTTCTTTCTCATTTGTCTTTGTCTTCTGACATTTATGGTGGCGGTGCAGGGAGTGGCTAGCGCTCGGGGTCTGAAGGCCGACTCCAGCTTCCTCTCTAACAAACTAGCCAAATGACCATGGTTTCCTTACTCAACCTCTGGCTCCCCCTCTGTAAACTGACTGTTACAAGAATGAAATGAGTGCAGGCATATAAAGTGCTCAGCCTAGTGCTTGCATGAAATAAGCACTATAGGGGTGTATGCTGTTATTATTATTATTATTATTATTATTATGCATTCAAATAGTTTTAATTTTATGCAGTCAAATTTATTGATCCTTTATGCCTTCTGGATTTCCTGTCATGTTTATGAAGTCTTTTCTCCCTCTAAGATGAGAAAATATTCGGGCCACCTGGGTGGCTCAGTGGGTTAACAGTAGACTCTTGATTTCAGCTCAGGTCATGATCTCAGGGTTGGGAGATTGGGTGTCACTTTGGGCTCACACTCAATGTGAAGTCTTCTTGTCCCTCTTCCTCTCCCTCTCCCTACTCTCTCTCTCTCTCAAATGAATAAATAAAATATTTTTTAAAAAGAAAGAAAAATAGGGGCGCCTGGGCGGCTCAGTCAGTTAAGCATCTGCCTTTGGCTCAGGTCATGATCCCCGGGATTGAGCCCCGAGTTGGGCTCCCTGCTCAGCAGGGGGCCTGCTTCTCCCTCTCCCTCTGCCTGCCACTTCCCCTGCTTGTGCTCTCTCTTTCTCTGTCAAATAAATAAATAAAATCTTAAAAATTAAAAAAAAGTAAATTTAAAAAAAAAGAAAGAAAAATATTCACCAAGGGTGCTACTGAAAGGAGTCTTCAGGAATCCATTCACAATATGAATCCTCCCTCCCCCATTTCACTCTCTTGTAAATTGATTCGGCTGTTTGCATACCAGGATTTTTTTTTTTTCAGGAAGATAATTGAATTTAATTTTGCTTCGAGTAAGAGAAGGTTATTCTCTTGCAGTTCCGGAGGCTAACGGTCCCAAATCAAGGTGTCAGTAGGGCTTTCTCCAGCCAAAGGCTCTAGGGAAGAATCCTGCCTTCCTTCTGTATCATCCGGTGGGTGCTAGCAATCCTTGGCATTCCTTGGTTTGTGACGACCTAAGTCCCACCTCTGCCTCTGTTTTTGCACGGCCATCTTCCCTCTGTGCGTCTAAGTCCCTGTTTTGTCTTCTCCCCGCACCCAGTTTTACTGAGAAGTACTTGCTAGACATCACTGTGTAAGTTTAAGGCACATGGCATAATGGTTTGATTTACATGTATTGGGAGATGACCGCCACAAGAGGTTCAGCTAATATCCGTCCTTCCAGTGCAGTCTGTCTCGGTCTCTGTGGTGCGGGGGGGGGCTTCAGCCTTACCCCATGTTCTAGAATCCTCTCAGTGGTGTCTTACTCTTGAATAGTTATTACCTGTTCTTCTTGTGAGAGGGCGTGAAGTCAGAGCAACCTGTATCACCGTCTTGATACCCATGCTCTTGAACTTGATCGCCATCCTCAGGAGCTTTCTAAAGGGGAGACCTACTGCACTTTGCGTGTGTGCAACGACCAGGTCGGGTTGTCTTTATGGGGTCTTGGTTTGGGGAACAGACTGTGCTAGCCTGCAGTTTTATGTCTAAAGACTGGGCCCAGGAGCACCTGGGTGGTTCAGTTGGTTAAGCGACCGCCTTCCGCTCAGGTCATGATCCTGGAGTCCCAGAATCGAGTTCACCATCGGGCTCCCTGCTCAACGGGGAGTCTGCCTCTCCCTCTGACCCTCCCCCTTCTCGCGTTCCCTCTCTCACTCTCTCAAATAAATTAAAAAAATAAAATCTTTAAAGAGCGGGCCTGGCGGGTCATACCACTCCCCCTCTTCATAAACTAAACAACTTCTGCTTGTCAGAGTGCCAGCTCCATGCCAAGGTCCCCACCCCGAAGGAGTTCACAGTCCAATGAGAGAACAGAAAAGTCATCAGATAGAAGGTGTCATCAAACGCCTTATGGTAAAAATAACATCCCTGATGGAAGGAAGAGCTCTTGGGCGGATAGCAAGGAGGGGAACAGAGGACATTCCAAACAGTGGGGACAAGATGTTCAGTCACTACTTTACCAGTATGTACGTGCCTCCAACGCACAGACTCTCTTGCTCCCACTCCACGAAGGCACAGAGACAGGGAAGACAACCCGTAGCATTGGAAAGAGGTGGGGGGTGGGGCCAGATCACAGAGCATCAGTACTCAGACTTCCTGCCCCAGTTCTAGAACTTGACTAGTCAGGTAGACTTAAGAAAGTGGCTTCCCTCCTCTGGGGCTCATTTTGCTCGTCCTTAATGTGCAGCCTCATCCTTATGTCCTTAGGCAGCTATGGAAATTCTGTAAGATTACACATGTGTAAACATTCTGTCCCATACAATGTAAATATTTGACACCCTCAGGACACTTTGAGCTGCTAATTAATAACTGGCGTGGTTCCTACGTAGGGGGCTTCGCTGTGGGGTCAGCCTGTCTGCATTCCCTGGGGCTCCTGTACCTGCTTCCTGCAGAGGGGACCGCTTCCAGCTGGATCCCACCCTCCTTGTCCACAGCCCACCCTGGTTTCCTGAGTCTTGGTTCCTGCCTCTCCTAGTCTTTTTGTTGATCCAGGTCAGGACTCTAATACCCTTTAACCCTGACAAAGATACTCCGCAGGAAGGTCTGAGCCTCCTCCCCTGATAGGTTGTTCGTAGCAGGATTCGAATTTGCCCCATGTACCTACTGTGTCCCTCTGACCTTGTGCCTCCCAGACATTGGTAAGGCACCTCTTCACCTCTGGCGGTTCTACCATCTGCCCGTGAATGCGAGTTAAAGGCACAGAGGTAGAGCAGATGAGCGTCTCCCTCTCCGCCCCGCTGGAGCCCAGTGAACCGCATCCTCCTAGGGGTCTGGGGACCACTGCGGAGCGCAGCACCCTGCAGCCTTAGTCCTGTGCAGACAGCACTGAAAGGCACCTGGCCAGTACGGAAAGGGCCCTTGATGGGAGTTAGGGAAACTTGTGTTCCACTTCCAGTACTGTCTAGTGGTGGGACCTTGGACAAGTCCCTTACCTGCTCTGGTCCTCAGTTTCCCCATTTATAAAATGAGAGGGCTGGCCATAGGGCTGTCCTGTTGGCAGACAGACGTGTGCGTGTTTGGAGGTTGAATGCCTTTGGGTGGGAATGGCACTTCCCAGTGAGAAGCATTTCCCACCACTTTTACCACCGAAGGCATCAGAATTTGTGTTCTTTGCTGCTCCCCAGTCCTGGCTGTTGGGAAAGGAGCCAACAGCCCCTGGCCTTTTTGCACCGTTATTTAAGAGGTGAACACACAGCCAGATCAGGCTAGGTCATCTCACCTTTTGGAGGTCAACCTTGACCCAAGATGCAAACCGTGAAGCAGTCCCTGGGTTTCTCAAGGCCTGGGATCCTCATGGCAACAAGGAATCTTTCATCTTTTTCTCCCGCACCTATTGGGAGGCTGGCCTAGCTTCACAGGACCTGCTCGTAAGGACCCAGCACCACAGAGGGTCCTCCCTCGGTTTAGTGCTCTGCTCTCACCATCTTGAAATTCTCAGTAATTTTGAACTTGGGACCCCATGTGTCCCTTCTGTACTGGGCCCTGCAAATTACTGTGGGTTACATTATACCCATTTGGCAACCTTTTATCATGTGTCCACCAGCCTCTCGCATTAGGGTACTGGTTCCTAAGACAGACTCTGTGATTACCAGAGGAAGAACATTCTGAAGGATTCTTCTTAACCTTCAAGGTCCAGCTGAGATGGCATTGAAGCCCATGAGGTCTCCTCTGACCTCCCCATTGGATGCTCTCCTACTTTCCCACTTTGTATCTCACATGGCACCCATCCCTCTCTACGATTTATCACAAACTCCCCGTCGGAATGAGTCATCTCTGCAGTATGCCCTCTGTGCTTTGACTTGCCCCAAATAGATAGATGCTCAGTAGGTGTTTGCTGACTGACTGGAGAGCAAACAGAGCTATCTTCTCAGCATAGAGTACAGGGCACTGCACACAGTGGGTGCTTAATCAGTGCTGGTGACTCATCCACGGAGCAGGCCAGGCAGTCACACCCTGTGGCCAGGCCCTACCCCCAGGCAAGGAGTCATACGGACAATCACCGTCTCCCTTCCTACACAGCGAGGCTCGCACCCACGAGGTCCAGAGCAGGACCGCCCCGTCAAAGGGTTTCCTGGTGTGGAGGTGGGAGCACATTATCCCCTACCCACCCCTCCTGTTCCAAAGTGCCCTCGGGTGCAATTATATTAAGAACCCCATACACTTGCAAAGCACTTCAAAGTCTGCAAGCCACTTTCATAAATATCGTTCTCAAACTGTCTTGTAAGTCAAGACAAACACTTCAATACCAATGATGCGGTTGTTGTTTTAACTTTTTTTTCCTTTACTGTTCATTCTGTTCATTGTTCGTTTTCTTTTACTGTTGGTCTATGTTCATTGAGAAAAAATAAGAAAATGCAGAGAAAGCAAAAAGGAAAAAAAACCTCAGATCCCAGTGCCTAGAGATGACACTGTTCATATTTAGTCCATAGCTTCTCAGATTCACCTCAAAATAGGATAATAGTATCACTGTTTCGTAATCACGTGATTCCCAGTTTTCGTAGGTGGCTAGCGGAGGTCCCGGGTCCCATAGGGATCGAGAGGCAGGGCTGAAGGCTGACTCCAGGTGTCCTCAGAGGCTGGTATCCACACCCTGGAACCCGGCCGCTGCCCCAACTCCACAGGGGCCGGAGAGATTGATTGCCCCTATTTGATGGCTGTAGGAATGGAATCCCAGCAACAAAGGGATTGCTCTACTGGGCTTGGGGGAAAGATGCCAAAACTGTGCCGGTGGCCCACAGTTCAGCATGGGCGAGGCTGGGCTGGGCCTGGCGGCCCCGGAGCTCCTACCGCCACAGACCTGGACTTTGCCTTGCATTCAACAGTCCCAGGGCGGACCAGGGTCGGCTCTCGGGCAGGGGGCCCAGAGGGAGCAGGTGCCAGGTGGCAGGATCAAGCCTGTATCCGACTGACCCCAGAGAGCAACTGGGTATCTGTTTGGTAGCCTTGAAGGGCCGTACTCTTTGTATTTTTAGAAAGGGAGTGAGGGCAAGGCAGTGACCCAGCAACTGCCTCATCGCCCTGGGGCGTTGCCCGGGGCTGTAGAAAGGGTCCTTCCAGGCTGGGTCTGGGCCAGAGGCTCAGGGCAGGCCTAGCCCACCTGCCTGCCTTCCCTCCTTCCTGCCTGCCTTTCCTCCTGCCCTCTCCCCCCCTTTCTTCTCCCTTCCTTCCCAGCACACACCACCAGGTCAGACACTGCGTCAGGCCCAGAGGAAGGACTTCCGCAGAGATCTGGCCTTCAAAAGCTACACAGAGGCTTACAGAACAACACAGTGGTTAAGAGTGAGAGCTCTGGCCTCAGACCTGGGTTCAAATCTGCCCTCCCCTCTCTCTAGCTGTGTGACCCCACGCATGTTACCCAGTCCCTCTGAGCCTGCGCTTCTCCCATAAGATTTCGATGAGAAGTGAGAAAATGCATAAAAACACTCAGAAGAGTGACCGGAACACGGTGAGTTCTGAACAGATGAAACTATTAAGAGAGAGGCTGTCAATCTGGAAAACTTCAGGAGCTCGGGCCGTGTAACATGTTCAGCAGCCACGATGGCTCTGGTTCTAGGGCCCCCCGGGGGCTGGGTGACAGCCTGCCCGGACCCACTGGACATTTTTGCCGAGGCTTTGGCAGAGGCTCATTCCTTCCATGTCCGTGGACTGGACCACGCGCCAGTTCCTCACGATGGGGGGAGGGGGTCCTCTCGTTCTACAAAGGAGGAAGCTGAGAAACAGTGGTTGCACGACTGGCCCCAGGCCACGGAGCGAAGAAACGGCAGCGGGCTCAGTTCCGATCCAAGCTCGAGGCCAGCCATTCGCTCAGCCTCCATTTCCCCAGCCCCTGGCCCGTGGCATCAGAGCTGCCGCTCAAGTGCAGGAGTTGGCACGGGGCAAATGTGTGGTTTTGCGCGCCCCCTTCCGCACACAGCTCCTGAGGTTGGAAGGGAGAGCAGGCGTGAGAAGCCAGGCGGGGTCTGCTGGGTCTGCCGGGCCTGAGCGGCAGAGCGGGGCTCTCGGGGCTCGGGCTGCAGCTCTCCCGGCAGGCTGGCAGGCTGGCAGGCTGGCAGTGAGGCGGCCACCTCCGTGGGCTGGCCAAAGCTGTCAGGGGGCAGTGACGCAGGGCTGGCGGACCCCTGATGGTGGATTCCACCTTGGCTGGGGTCCCTGGGACTCTGCCCCGGGGACTCCTGTCTCTCCTGATCCCATCTGCCCCTGGGGCTGCTGTGAATGCAACAGCATCATTTCTCACAGGCAGCTGGTCTCATCCATGCCAGGACCCAGGCACTGCGACCACAGGGACGGTAAACACACACGCACACGCACACACGTGTGCGCTAAAGCTGTAGAGAGGACAGAGTCAGGAGTCGACATGCCCATGTAAGGGGTCCACAGAAAAGAGAGACCTATGGAGCATAGCTCACCGTGCTTCTGCCTCTCAAGCCCCATTTGAATGAATACAGGGGTGATAAGCGCATCATTCGTTCACGAGGCATGCCGGGCCAGGCGCAGGCTCTGGAATACAGCAGTGAACAAGACGGAGTCCTTGTTCCCATGACGTTGATCTGCTGGGGTGGGATTGAAAAGGTCTTTTTATCTCCTGGCGTCCCCCCTTCATACACTTTATTCTCCGCTAAACCTTATGATTTTAGGGGATTAGGTGAACAGGGATACGGGGAAGGCAGGGATCTCTGTGGTGTCCTAGATGCCTGGCACATGATAGGGGCCGAAAACATGTTTGTTGAACCGACCTGAGTAGGAATCTTGGCAGGCTCTCCCGGTTGGCCTGGGTGGGGTGGGAAACACGCCACCTTCCCTTTTCCCACCTCGCTGTCAGATAGGATCTGCTTCACGAGGTCTCCTCACCTGGACTGTCGCCAGAGATTGTGGGCACAGCTCTTACTGCTTCTTATTCTAATTGTCTGAAATCCCAAGGAAATCATCCTCACCTCTGGGAAGCATATCATCTCGTGGGGCAGGGGCGCCTGGGGGGCTCAGTCAGTTAAGCGTCTGCCTTTGGCTCAGGTCACGATCCCGGGTCCTGCTCAGCCGGGAGTCTGCTTCTCCCTCTGCCTCTGCCGCTCCCCCCACTTGTGCACTCTCTCTCTCTCAAATAAATAAAAAAATCTGAAAAACAGATGTGTAATCTAGTGGGGACCTTAAAAACTCATACACACCGTGGTGTGGAATGTCGATGTTCTGCTCGGTGATTCATGGCTCTGAAAGCCAAGTTCTCTTACCTGCGTTCAGTCTTCCTGTCTGGATTTAGGCTCCACCACAAAATCCAAGGTTCTACAAGATCAGGAAGGGCTCACTAAATGTTCCTGAGTGAAGGCATAAAGAGAACCTAAGGGTAAACGTATGGGGCCCTTATAAACCGGCACCGGATGAGTGGCTGCCGGGCTGCTGTGGGCTCCGTGTAGACGGGAGCTGTGCGTATGCCGGCTGCTGGGGTGAAATACAGATTTTGATTTACTCACTACTCCCTGGGAGATCTAAATATGTTACCTCTACATACTTTAGACTAGTGTCCGCTCTTGAGAGCTTTACATGGCCAATGCTTCCAGGGACCGTGTGGTGTCGTGGGTGAGCACCCAGGCTCCAGAGCCTGCCCGGGTTCAGGTCCCAGCTCTAATACTTAGCAGCTGGGTGAGCTGGGGCAACGTGACTGGATTGTTTCAAGTCTCGATTTTTTCCTCTGTTAAACAGGTGTTGTTAAAAGAATTCAGTGACAGAAAGGGTCCAGCACTGAGCTTAGAAGACAGTAAGCGTTAACTGTGGCAATTTGGCAGTTACCATGGCGTAGACCAATGGCCCTCCAACCTGGGCACGCCAGAGAATCCCTTGAAAACACAGATTCCTGGGTTCCGCCCCCGCGTTTCTGATTCAGTAGCTCTGGGCTGGACCCTGAGCATTTGCGTTTCTCACAAGTTCCCAGGGGCTGCTGCTGCTGCCGCCGCTTCCCCAGGGACCACCCTGAAAGACCCACCCGTATAGAAGAGAGACTATCGGTTTAGGATCTTGACACTAGGACCATCCCGTTGTATCTGGTGACTCTGGGCAGATGATCTCGTCGAGCCTCAGTGACTTCACCTGTAAAACAGGACTGTTAGCACCCCCTTCACCAGGGTTGTGTCTGGCATACAGCATTATCATTATTATTGTTCACATTTTAGCTCAGTTTGTTGGCCCTTGAACAATGAAGAGGCTTGCGGTGAGTGGAGATGGGGAGGTGGTAAGGCTGGGGAATGCTGCGGAGAACCCCAAAGTCAAAGTGGGGCCTAGAGCAAATGCCAGATGGGTCTGGAAGCCCCAGAGCAAAGTGCTAATTCAGGAAGTACTCTCATTTAGGGTATTGGGAGAGAGCAGAAAAATTCTTTGGAAATTTCTATGTGGCAAAGCGATGATTAACTTTGGACCCTAACTGAGATGACACTGTTTGCTGAAAGCCTGACAAGGTGACCTCTTCCAGAGGAGGTGGAAAATGCTTCCTAAGAAAGAGCAAACAGGCCCCACGGAGTTCCTATCACAACCCCTCTGCCTGCTGTCCCTCCCCTCACACTCTCTTCCTTTTATATATAGCCCCCTTTTGCTAGAAGGCAACCCTGGCACCTCCTGAACTCACAGAGGGATCAAAAGCACTTGGGTTCCTGGCCCCTGGCAGGTGGAGCTAACCAGGGCTCTTCAAGCTATTTCCTGGACGGGGGGCCCCTGGTGGACAACAGTGGTACTGCAGACCTTCCCGGCCGGGGGCGGGGGCGGTGCGCCCACGTGGCCAGTGTTCCGGCTCTAAAGCCCTGGTCTGCAGCCTGGGCCAAGGGCTGGAGCTTCTCGGCAAGCCTGTGTCCAAGGCTTGGAGGAGCTTTCTGGGTCAGTTGGGTATTATTATTATTACCGGAATAGCATGCAAAAGACACCCTACCCCAGGTGGTTTAGAGACTGTTGATTTTTAAGAGTGAGATCCACTGCTCTTGGCACGGGGTCAGAGCGCGGGCCCCAGACCGAAGCCTCAGGGGTCTGGGCCTTTGCAGGTTTTGGCCTGAATATCAGTGGCAGCTTCCAATCTGAGTCATCCACTCCCTGAGGCCGGACACCAGCCAGGGGGACAGGGCTATCCCTGGATCAGGGGCTTTTCTTTTAAAGGCAGATTCCCTGTCCAAACACAACTCCCTTGGCCCAGAAGTCATTGTGTGTGAAATCCCACCCTCAACCAGCCTTTCTTTTTACCTCTTCGGAAAAAACAAAACGAACCAAACCAAAACTCTTTCAAACAAAAAGTTCAATGTTATCATCCTTTACTGTGCCTGAATGCGGGCAAGTCACTGAGCGAGGCACTGAGGGGACCCAGGTATCCCGAAGACGAACTCCCTACAGTGACGTAGGTGGCCAGAGGAGCCATCTAGAGAAGTCTAAACAAAGCCTAGGCCAGTACAGAGCCCGGCAGCCTGTGCCCAGGGTCTGGGCAGGACGTGCCCCGGGACAAGTTCTAGAAGGGAGGGGATGCGTGGTGGGTGGAGAGGGCATGGGAAAGAAAGGCCTTCCGTCCTGGAGCCGAGCAGGAGCAGGCCGGGAAGGGTGCGGTGTGTCAGGGAGCGGTGAGTCATCTGGTGTGGCCCGGGACCGCTGGGCACCCCTGTGCCTGGCACGGGCCGAGTGAGCGGCCATACGTAAGGGTTAGCTCTCCGCGCCCTCCTGGGGGTGGGACAAGGAGCAGGGCACCAGGCTACAGACAGGCGTAGACAGAGGCCAGCTGAGAGCGCCTGCCCCACAGAGTCCCAGCAGAGACCCCAGACACCCAGTGGAGGGGGGCTTGTCTGAGAATTTCCTTCCCTGACAGATGGGCCTGGGGCAGCTCGAAGGTGAGGCTCGCTGGGGTGAGGACAGAGATTGGGGCGCGGGCAGAGGGAGGCATGTCAAAGACCATAGGGGTGGCTGGGAAGACGAGTGATGCCTTCCTTCGAAATTTGGGCTGGGCCAGGCCCTGAGTCACAACATATTATTTAAAATGCCTCTAGGCCCACAGGTGCAAGTATAATCCTGAGTGGGAGAGATTTCTCGCCCATCTCATATCTGAATACTTCACGGTTTTCAAAGCCCACTCACCCACTTCATCTCACTGATCTTTTCAAACAGCACCTGTGTGCTAAACAGGGCAGACATTACTCCCATTCCACAGATGGAGAAGCTTCTACTTTGTTTTAACCGTTGGCCTTGTTATGGTGAATATCTGTTTTTGTCTTAAATTTATTATTATTATTTGTTGGATAGTTCAAACATTCAAATGGTTCAAAATCCAAAAGGTATGGATATAAGTCTCTCTTTCAACCCTACCTTCCCCCCTGCCTGGGTCACCTCTTGCCAGTTTGACCCAAGCCTTTTGACTTTGAGATTAGTGCCCTTTCTGCCACATGGTACAGAGGCTCAGGGACCCTGTAGGTTCAGGAAAGCCTAGAGGCAAGTTTCATTTGCTAAGGGTGTTTTACCTCCTTTTAGCAAGTGTGCATACGTACCCTTGGGGACAAATTGTCTTCTTTCCTCTTAATCCACATCTTTGTCTTTCCAACCTAAACTCCCTGGAGGCAGGGAGTATGCCTTCAGTTTCTGTGAGATGGTGGAGTAGGGATTAACATTATAGGGTCTGGCACGTAGAAAACTGGAATACAAACTGTGCTGTGTGACCTTTTGCAAGTTACTTGGGCTCTCTGAGCCTCCAGTTTTTCAACTACCAATGATCATGCCCTCACCAACTTCCCAGGGTTCTTGTGAGGACTCAGTAAGATGACTCATGTCCCACAGTTAAGCCTGTGCCAGGCTCGAGGTATGCACTCTGTGAGTGGGAACAACTAGGATTCCCCAGGGAACCGAGTTTGTGTCCAGTAAGACAGACCCTAGGCACCCTTTCAAACTTAATTCTGACAGGATTAGGGATCTCGGGCACCTAATTAAAAGCAAATTGGCATAGTAGGTCATCCCAATCCAAACGTTCGAGCAAATCATTCTTTCTGGGTTGGGATCCGCCCTTTCCCAAACCAGCCTTCCAAAGGTCTGGCTCATCCCCATCTGCTTTCCAGAAGGGGCCTGGGTTTCTGGATAGGCGGTCATTTTGAGACCAACGGAAGGGCCAACCGGCAAGGGCCCCTCTGGGCCTCTTTGTCTGTAGCCTCGAGTATGAGCGGACACACAGGGAGACACACACACATGTGGCTGTTCTCAGGGCTGCCACTAATGAGTCACTGCAGGGTCACCAATGCCCGAGAGCCGCCTGGGGCAAAGTGACTCACTGGATCTGCCTCTGGGCCTTGCTCCACAGCTGCCTGACCTCTGCCTCTCTCCAGGGAACGTCCTCAACCCCTGAGACTCTCAGACAGGGGGCTTCGCCGCTCCTACATCACTGTGTTCAGAGGGACCCAAGAAATCACGTATTCTAACCTTCCTCCTCTCACAGATGAGAAAAGCAGCCCCGAGGCGGCGATCGGCTTGCTCAAACCTCCAGCTCATAGCAGACCCGGATTTGAACCCCGAGGCCGGGGTGCCCTCTGTGATACTCCCCTGGCTGCCACAAGGCCCTACCTCTTGGCCTGCTATTTCCCCGCAAGGCATTCCCTGCCTGCCTCAGGCTCCAGGTCCTGAACATTCCAGGCTTTGCGGTAGGATGGTTACTTACCCCCTTGAAATTCTGTTTCTGTGAAAGGACAGAAGGATCTCTTGGAGCCTGTAGTTCCCACTGACCATAATGTCAATTAACAATGTAAACATTTGTTTACTTTTCCGTTAAAAGAGGCATTCCTTTCCTCTCCAACTCAAGTTTTGTAAAGAAACAAAAGTATAGGTCAACGAGGATGAAGGGACACATGATTGTCTGGCAGAACAATGGAGCATTCCGGGGCTTGCAGGGATGGAATCCACACCAGCCCTGGGAGCTGGGGCCTGGCAAGACAAGCAGGGTGCCGGGGAAGTCCGAGCTGAAACAAGAGTGAAGAGCGAGGAAGAGACAGAGGAAATGATTGTGCTGGGACAGGCCCAGGAGGCCGGCAAACCGGCAAACCTGTGGAGTGGATCTGGGGAGTCCCCCAAGCCCCCTGCACCATCCCACCCCAATCAGCAAACCCATGCCCTCTTGGGGTCCAGAACCTCCATGGTGCTCCAGAGTGGGACTCTGGATCTGCTCCCACCTGGCCCCACGCCCACCCCTGCTCCAGCTTCCTACCAACCGCAGTTCTCCTTCTGGTGTTCAGGGGTCACGGGCTGGCCGGGTTTTGATGGGCTGCCTTTCCCACAGGCACCCGCATTTTAAACAGAGACTGAAATCTCTGGTTCGGCCTGCTGCTGGCCTCGAGTACAAGGGGGGGGGGGGAGTGGGGTGGGATGGAATAAGACAGAAGATACTGAGAGGGTCCCTGAAAGACACTGAGAGCTCTCAGCCTGCAGAAAAACACGAGGAGAGCTGGGAGTTCTCTTTCCTTTGGGGAGAAACAAAGACGGAATGAGTTCTG
Source organism: Ursus maritimus (assembly GCF_017311325.1). Classification (NCBI taxonomy): domain Eukaryota; kingdom Metazoa; phylum Chordata; class Mammalia; order Carnivora; family Ursidae; genus Ursus; species Ursus maritimus. The sequence goes on from NW_024425119.1 coordinate 3,252,190, forward strand.
TCTCCCCAGAGCCTCCTCGGCTCCAGAGATGGGATTTCCCTCTTCTGTCATAGATGGGGAAACTGAGGCCCAAAGTGCCAAGCCCAGAGGCCGAGTTGGGCCCAAAGGCTGAGTCCTAACCCCCAGGCCCTGCTCTGAGGAGCCAGACGAAAGGGGCCAGGAGCTGGGTGCGGGGAGAGGGCACGTGGGCTGGAGGGGAGGGGCGGGGAGGCCCAGCAGACTGGCCTTGCCGGCTGCAGCCGGGGCCGGGGCTGCCCTGGGAGAGGGCTAGGGCCAAGGCCAGAGGAGGCAGGAGGCGAGAGCCAGTGATTCCCAAGTCCCCTGAAATATAAATGACTCACGCCGGGTGGCTCCGCAGGCCGGCCCAGCCCACATTCCCGGGCCTTTGTTCCCAGCCAGCCTGGGCCCGGCCTTAAAGGGCCAGCTCCTAGGGCACCGGCGGGGCCGCCCTGCCCCACCCCCACCCTCCTCTTTAATCCTGAGCCTTCGTGGGGTTGCTCCTGGACTCCGGGCTGTGGGTAAAAAACGTGGCATCCTGCAGGATTTAGGGGTTCATCCAATTAAATCCTCAGGCTGTAAGGGAGGGCCGTCCGGTCATTTCATCCATTCCTCTGCCTCTGCACCTAAACTGGCCAAGAGGGATTAAAAAAATCCTTGTCCTGCTTTTTAAAGATGTTACCATAAGGGGACCCCTTTCAAAGCAACTTCAACTTCTCGCGGAGTCTCAAAGCATCTCCCCTCTAACTCTACCCCCCCAGGCTGGGGCGTGGGCTGGAGGCCCCTCTCCCGGGGCGGGGGGCGGTCTCTGTTATCGCCCCACCCCACCCCACCCCGGGCCCTGGCAGTATTGGTTTTTCCTTGAGCTCTCCGTTGACGCACGTGTTCGGAGGGTTTGGGGTTGGCCCATCTAGAGTGGTGAGCCCGGCTCCCGGTGCTGGGCCTCCGAGGGGTCTGGATTTCGGGCCAGTCCTGTCCTGTCCGCGGATTCCTCGGGGGAGAAACACGGTCCTGGCGCCGGCACAGCCGGGGTGCCCCGGTAACTTCTTTGGACCTCGTACGCCACCACGTGGACACCCAGGGATCGGGAGCCTTCCGGGGCTTCGTGGGGGCACCCTGCAGGTGTTCCCACCGCTACCCAGCCAGACACTGAAAAAGCGTCCTTGGCTAGAAAGTCGCCCTGAATTAGCACAGATCCAATGAAAGCAGGCCCTAGGTTAGAGAGGAAGAGCTAGGCCTGCACCGGCTTCTGCTCACTGTGACTCATACAGCCTCTGCGGAACAATGGCTTTCTTAGAGCCGTTCAACGACAGAAGCCCAGTAGCTCTGTTAAAACTTAGAGATAGCAGTATTTTTTGTTAAAGCTTGGGAAGATCTTTGTGTCCCCAAGTAAACCACCCTGTCCATCCTCCAGCCCCTCACACACTTTTGGGCAATGCTCAGGACACAACACTAGCGTTTGGGTTTAAGGTTTTGTTCACTGTTCATAGGCAAATTTTATTTATTTATTTTTATTATAATAATATTTTTTATTATGTTATGTTAGTCACCTTACAGTACATCCCTGGTTTTTGATGTAAAGTTCGATGATTCATTAGTTGCGTATAACACCCAGTGCACCATGCAGTATGTGCCCTCCTTACTACCCATCACCGGTCTATCCCATTCCCCCATCCCCCTCCCCTCTGAAGCCCTCAGTTTGTTTCTCAGAGTCCATAGTCTTTCATGCTTCATTCCCCCTTCTGATTACCCCCCTTTCTTTATCCCTTTCTTCTCCTACCGATCTTCCTAGTTCTTATGTTCCATAGATGAGAGAAACCATATGATAATTATCTTTCTCTGATTGACTTATTTCACTTAGCATTATCTCCTCCAGTCCCGTCCATGTTGCAGCAAATGTTGAGAACTCATTCTTTCTGATAGCTGAGTAATATTCCATTGTATATATGGACCACAACTTCTTAATCCAGTCATCTGTTGAAGGGCATCTCGGTTCCTTCCACGATCTAGCTATTGTGGACAATGCTGCTATGAACATTGGGGTGCATATGGCCCTTCTCTTCACTACGTCTGTATCTTGGGTAAATACCCAGTAGTGCAATGGCTGGATCATAGGGTAGCTCAATTTTTAACTTTGTAAGGGACCTCCACACTGTTTTCCAGAGTGGCTGTACCAACTTGCCTTCCCACCAACAGTGTAGGAGGGATCCCCTTTCTCCACATCCTCTCCAGCAATTATTGTTTCTTGATATAGGCAAATTTTAAAAGAGGGGGTCTCCTTGGATGCTTTTGCAGTAATTTCTCAGATCTTGAACTGAGAGCCGGGTTTGGAGGGAGCAGAATGCAAAGCTTGTAGCTACGGGACAAACTGGAGGGTGGGATACGGAGAAGAGGAGTGGGTATGGCCCGTAGCTCACAGTTGTTCCCCAGTCAGGAGCACTTTGAACTGTGGAGAGGCCAGGGGGCTGCCCCATAGACTCTCTCACTTAATAAGTGTCCTTTGTACCCAGGACAAACCTGTACCAAATGGGCTAGAACCACAGGCTGTAGTTTTGAGGACTTCGTGGGGCACTGGCCTTGGCATCCCTGGCCCTAACCAACCAGGCCAGCTCAGCATCCAGAAGGAGCTTCCAGAACCCTCTGAGACCTGACCATCCAACCATCCAACCATCCATCCATCCACCCCACTCACTCAAAGGATAACCTCTGTGGTCATCTGCGGGGTCCGGTTCCCTACCTCCAGGCTTGTGACATCTTTCAAAGCTGCCCCTTCCTCTCCTTTCTCGTTGGCTCTGGTTCAGTTCTTGTCACCCTGACCCCTAATCAGACCATAATCTTTCCATGGGTCTCCTTGCTTCTGGGCCCTCCTAGGCCAATCCATCCCAAGCACCACTCCTAAATTAATCTCCCTAAGACATACCCAAGTTCTCTTGAGTGACTGCTGATTGCCTCCAGCATCCGGTCTGAATTTCCAGGCCCAACCCAGAGGCCCAGTCCATACGCTCTGTATCGTCACTCGGTCTTTCGGAGTTGGTGACTTCCTAAGAATACAAGCTTTGTTTTATCTTTCAAAATCCAAGCAAATGTAAATTACATGTCAATAAATCCTGGCCAAAAAATAATTTAAAAAACCCCAATGAAACGAAGCGCTCTTTGCTAGCACGCATTGCTGTGCGCACGCGCACGCGCATCCAGACCAGCGTTCGGGCGAGCACAGCTGCGGCCTCGGGGGCCTTGGCCACAGGGATGAGTGGGGTCCAGTACAGCTCATGACCCATTTGCTAAGCCGTGCACCCCGCCTTGCGGCCACATGATTTGGAGAGAAGAGGTGCCTTTCCCATGCCACGCAAGCCTCAGAGCTCCTCCTGTTGTCTTTGAGATGCTTTCCTCTCAGAGGAGAGGAGAGAGGCCCAGGCCAGGCTTGACTCTGGCGAAATAGAGAATGAAATGAGGTTGGTGCCTCTGACGAAGAGCCGAGAGCTCCCCCGCCCCACCGCCCCCTCCTTCTGCAGATGGCTGTGGGGAGACCCTAGGGAAACAGAAATGACAACGGATTTGAATGTTGAAATCATTTCAAAGTTCAAAGGTCCTTAAAGCCTTTCCAGTCCAACTCTATTCGTTCAGGCCACAAAAGAGAGAAGGGTGTTACTGGCCCTCAGTTTCCCACCCAGTTAAGGGAAAGCTTGAAAACCTCTCTCCTCTTTCTAGTTTCAACTGCTTTCCTTTCGGGAGCCTCCTAGGTCAGCCTGCGTTTTCTCTGTTACAGCCTGGGGACCCCACCCCCAGGAGCCAGCCCATCAACCTGAACCATTACGCCACCAAGAAGAGCGTGGCAGAGAGCATGCTGGACGTGGCCCTCTTCATGTCCAACGCCACGCGGCTGAAAGCAGTGCTGGAGCAGGGGCCGGCCTCCCATTACTACACCACCCTCGTCACCCTCATCAGCATCTCTCTGCTCCTGCAGGTGGCCATCGGAATCCTCCTCGTGGTCATTGGTGAGGAGCCCTGGCCTGGAGTCGGTCTCGGTGCCCTCTGAGGGGAAGAAAAGCCCCGACTGCCTCCCTGCACGCCCTGCTTTTGCAGACGCCAACGTCTCAACCCTACGCTCCCCCTGCGGTAGCCCTCCGCCCGCACAAACGCTCAGCTAACACCTCCTACACAGTGAGAGCAGGCTCCCTGTCCTACCTCCTGGTCTCCCACACAGCGGTCACTCCGCAGTACCTGCGATGACTCTCTTCACTTACTCGTAGCCGAGGTCCTTATGGCCTTCCGTGTGAGTGCGCATCCCCACTCCTAGGACCCGGTATAGTGCCCCTATCCCGATTTCCTGAGGTGCCGTGTGGATGGCCGGCGCACCGGTCAGTGAGGGAGAAGGCGGCTCAGCCCAGTGCCCGCCACCGCCCTTGCTTTCTGCCATGTGGGTCTCTGAGGTGCCAGACTTTCTCTGACCTCTAGCGGATGCTGCGAGGGAGGTTCTGGGCTGTGGCCCCAGCCCGACCCTTCGCCCCCACTCCCCCACTCGTCCACAGCGCGGCTGAACCTCAATGAGGTAGGAAAGCAGTGGCAGCTCAACCAGCTCAACAACGCGGCCACCACCCTGGTCTTCATCACGGTCGTCATCAACGTCTTCATTACAGCCTTTGGGGCTCACAAGACGGGCTTCCTGGCTGCCAGGACTTCAAGGAATCCTCTCTGAACACAGCCTGGGACCCAGGTGAGGGAGGGAGGGAGGCCCCTGCGCCCAAGGGCTCCAAGTGACCTTCTCCCAGCGCTGGGGGTTTGGGGTAAGAGCAGGGTCTGTGCAGGCAACAGGGAAAGGATAGATCTGCGGCAAGGAGAGGAGCTGGGAGAAGAGCCTGGACTGGGGCCCAGAAAGGCCCCTCCTGCTGCTAACGGGGGGGACTCTTCCTCGGCAGTCAAGCTGGGGTTCCTGGGTTGGGTGGGAGGCAGCATGGCCAGCGCTTGGCTCTGCCCTCTGGCAAAAGGGAAGATGCAGCAGGGGATCCCGTCCTGGCACCGCGCAGCCGTCCTTGCTACTCAGACCGCGGCCCGCCGACCGGCAGCACCACCACCTGAAAGGGTGCGGGGAACGTGGAATTTTCTGCCCCACTTCGGATCTCCTGAATGGGCACCTGCCTTCGAAAAAGGTTGCCCGGGGAATTGTGTGCACAGCGATGTCCGGGGACCCCTGGTCTGGCTGCCCTCCTCACCGTCTCTTCTCTGCTTCCCCTGCAGGTCCCAGGTCTGGAACAGCTTCTGCCTCTTTCCTCCCCGCTCTGCTAGGCTGGTGGCACTTTCCATAGCCCCTGGGAGAGCTCCAAAAAGGACAGTGAGATGCCCTTGCTCCCTACCCAGAGCATCTGAACGAAGACGTGCTATTTTACTGGTCTCGGTGAATCCCATCTTGGTCTGGAGTCCTGAGCTCAGACTGGGGCGCTGCCGACCTTTCTTTCTCGTAGCGTCTCCTGCACCTAAGGCATGTCTACCTAAGGCCAGGCCTGCCCAGCTTCAGGACTTCTTCCTCCACCCCATTCCTTCCGTCTACCCTATCCATTCCCTCTGCTCCAGGCCTCAGTTTTCCCTTTTTGTAAAATGGAATAATCTCTATAAAGTTGTCTGCAAATCCACTATGAGTCAATCTTTATGCATCCGGGCTGGTCTCTGGATACCCTCTCCGGCTGTGTTCTGGAAAACGCTCAACTCCTCTCCTCTGGGTCCTGCTCCGAGTCGGCTTTCCTGGCCCCACCTGCCCTGAGCTAATTACCATCTGCTACATGGATGGCAGATTAGACAATTCTGGATCAATCCATGTATGTGCACAACCCTTTTTGAGAACCTGTCATAAACCTATCCTTTCAAATTAGCACCTCCCCTTAGGCGGGTGCTGAAGGCAGACAAACTCATTTTGATCTTGGCCTTGGCCAAATAGAACCAGGAAGATAAATTTGTTCCCATAAAGCATGGCATCGGGCATCCCTAGCTCAAACAGAAATGATTTTGAGATTGTCTGCTACTTTACAACTGCTCACCAAACCATCCTGGCCCCGCGTCTGGCCTTCTTCCCAGGGCGTCATCCATCAGCCCTTCTCCACTGAAACCACCCATCTCCACCAACCTGCTGAGCAGAAAATGCCCAGCCTGCTCTCAGACGGGAACTCCTCCGGCAGTTCCCCACAGGGCAGGCACCAAACTAATGGTAAAGGGTGGAGGGTGGTGTGGGAGGGTCCTCGGCACACCCATCAGAGGCCTGACAACGGAGGGACAGAGATGTGAACCCTAGGCCCTCAGCCCATCCCTCTCCCATCTTGATGGGTGATGAGAAAAACACACAAGCCACTTTGTTTTCTAAGAAGATGCTGTATTTAATGATTGCCCTCCCTCCTCCCCAGCCCCTCCCCCCACCCAACACATTTCCCTACAGAGTAGGGGCCGTACCAGGCCCTCCCCCTTAAGGCAGATGGTGTGGAGGTAACAAACGTCGAAGGAAAGGCACTGGCCAGGGGCAGAGGGGCCGTAAGTAGGGCAGGGGAAGCTGGGCTGGCTCCTGTCATTAAGAGAACAGAGGGAGCAGAGCTGTTTGGGTTGGCTCAGGCCTACCAGTGCCATGCCCAAGGGTGACAGCGGCCCCAGAGAGCAAGCAGGCACCCCAGCCAGCCAACTGTCGCTCTCACCTATTCCCTACAGCACTTTCCTAAAGGCAGTAGGGCTGGCTGAGCAAGGGCCACGTGAAAAGCCTGGGCCCAAGGGGCAGGTATGGCATTCAGAAGCCACGGCCCATTAATTGGAAAGTCTTTGTCCTTCCTGATTTCTTAGAGGGGAGCAGGGATTCTCTTCAACCTCCAGAAGGTTCTCAACGGGCTCCATTCTCCTAAATGCCAAGCGTGTGCTCTTGGTGAATGCAGGGCCCACCGGTAGACGCTGGAACTCCAAGTGCTGTGACTTGGACTCTCTCACAGCACGGAGCCTGGGCTCCGCGGACGGGCCTCCTCGCCCTGCCGCACCCCCACCAGCGCCTCCTCCCAGCAGGGAGCCCGTGCTCCCCTCCTTCAACAGACACTGGAGTGCCAGAGCCAGCGTCCAATGCACCATTGGTCAATTCAGCAGCGGCGGCAGAAAAATCCCCAGCCCCAAAGGCACCTGGGGATTTTTAGTGCAAGATTGTGTGATCGTCAGGTGTCAGGAAGGGCGCCAGAGACTACAAAGGCCAAAAGCTATCTTCCCTGAAATGACTCTTTTCAGTTCCTCCTGGCTCCACTCCCCTCCAATTGCAGAAGAGATCTCAGGATGCTGCCCTTACCTCCCCAAAACCGTGGACCTGCCCCTTCCCACCGTGGTCCCTGTTCCTCCGTCTTGTCCACACTCCTTCCTCTTCTTTTGGGCAGGCCAGGGCTGGGGAGCTCCCCGCAGGAGGTCAAGTCCGTGGGCGAGCAGGACTGTGGGGACTCGAGTTTTCCACTTCCCTTTCCTCCCTTCCGGCTGGACGCCCACCCCCTCTTCCCATCTAAGCCCACAGCCTTGTTGTATCTCTATCCTCTTTGCTCTCTGCTTCCTATCCTCCCCAAGGCTTTAGGCTACAGGCGGGCCGGGCCAAGCCGGGGCTGCTCTCCCTCCTTCCCCACGGCTCCCGTCCAGCGCCGCCTTTATGCCGGACACAGGGGAGTGACGAGCCCACTGCCCACCAGCTGCCTCCCAACCCCGCCGCGCATCGTGAAGATGACGCCAGTCTGTGCTTCCAGTCGGGCTGGGTTAGTGCCGCCGGCAGGGTGAGGTTAATGCCCTAAATTGGTGGCCAGCTGTTCAGCGGCTCCCTGGGAGAGATGTGCGTGTCTCTGGAAGGCACGAGCCGGGGGCAGAGCTGAGAACGGATCCGTGCTGGGCCAGCTCCTCTGGTTATAAATCAGCTGCCGGGTCAAGGACTGAGGGGCACGTGGCGCTGCACAGGAGTGGGTCTGAAGTATGCAAGTGGGGACATGCCCTAAATGCATGACTCCATCCCTCTCTCATAGTCCAGGCTGGCTCTGGACAAGTACAGTTCTGGTTTTCTGTTACAAAAATAGAAACCCCAATAAAATACGTCCAGGAGAAGAGCTTCCTGGTCATGGTCACTACTCCCCGGGAGGGGCCTGGGGGTGCCGGAATGCACCTCACGGATGGGTCAGTAGCGCTCAAACAGGTCTTTCCTTCCTTGACTGAACTGTGCCGCCTTTCCCAGGAGCCGGTCCATCTCCGTCAACTGAGTCAATGGCCCCTTCTGGTCCCTCTCCCAAGGTCCTCCCTTCAGGGGCCCCAAGGGTAGAGAGAGGGGCCTCGGCAGCTATCTGCGTGAGGTGACAGCTCTGGTGGAGTGATGGCCTCTCAGGACCCCGCCATGGCTTCTGCCCCCCTCCCCCCTCCTCCTCAATGGTGAGCAGGGGCACCGGGGAGCGAGCACAGGTCAAGGAGCAGGAAGCAGTCAGTCCAGCGGGCCGCCCCTCGGGATCACGGCATCTTCATCTGGCGACGATTCCACATGCCTCGCTTGGAATGGAAGTGATGGAAGAAATTCCTGAGGGAGAGACGTTCCACTTCCAGGCCCGCTTGGAGGATCCTGAATGGGGAGGGGCAGGGTGAGCAACAGAAGCACGAGAGGCAACTGGGGAGAGGCCCAGGCCCCCGAGGACCCCACCGCCCGCGTCTACGTCACCCCCTGTCCCTGTCTTCCTCTGTTTACTCCCCACGGGGCACGGGAGGAGGCTGCAGCACACAGAGCATGGGTTTCGGAGCCAGCCAGCCTGGATTTGAACCCCAGCCCCACACCGTGTGAAGCACGTCACCATTCAGAGTCTCAGTCTGCCAGTCTTTGGGGAGAGGAGAATGATATGCAGTCGACCCTGTCCTTTCTTCCTTTGATGTCTCTCTCCCTTTCTCTCCTCCGCCCCCTCCCCCTCAACCCAAATCTCAAGGTATCGTCCTCTTTCCCTTCCTTTCTCTTGGCAACAAATTTCCCTCTTTCTTCTATAACTTTTACTTATTAAAAAACCTCTACCCCCAACGTGGGGCTTGAACTCACGACCCTGAGATCAAAAGCTGCATGCTCTCTCAACGGAGCCAGCCAGGCGCTCCTCATGGCAGCAAACTTCTTTTCTTTTAAAAAGCAAATTTCTTGAAAGAGGAATCTCATGCTAACACAGCTTCTGCTCCCTCACCGCCCTGCAACGGGGTCCCAGCCCGCCTGCTCCTGCCTCAACACCCTCTTCCGTCCGCTTGCCAAGTCTGTGGCCTGTCCTGTGTTCTCCTTTCTCCTTCTTCCCAGGGACTATTTCCTGCTCCCTGGACCTCCCTTCTCCCGGGCTTCCAGGGCCCCAGGACCTCCTGGATATCTTTCTGCCCTTTAATGATCCACACTGTCTCTTTTGCTGGCCCCCAAGTCTTTCCTGACCCTTTGCCTGTCTCTCTTGTCCATTCCCCTGGCCTCAGCTTCCCCGCCGGGCAGCAGTGCACGGGAGGAGGGCGTTCGTCCTGCACGATGCAGGAGAACGCAGCTGTGTCCGTGCACTCCCACGGCACTGGGCTGGGAGCATCAGCGTTTACACTCCACAGTTCAACGGCTTGAGCTTTACTCTCACAGGTCACCGTGCAGTTTAATCTCCACACCAACCCTCCGACATAGGTGCAGCCAGTATCATCCCCCTTCTAGTAGACGCAGAAACTGGTCTCGGCCAGGCGAGGAGTATGACCCCTGGTAAGAGGCAAGGCTTCCTCTGAGTCCGGTGGTCAGGAACCTGCAGCCCCGTATGCCCGGCCTCGGCCGCTCTAGCCCTGTTCTCTCCCCATAGCCCCTCTCACGTGCCCTCGTCCCCCAGTCACCTGTCCAGCAGCTCCCAGTCTTCCCCGCCCCAGCGATCTCGGAACTCCTTGGTGTTCATGCCCCCGATTCTGTCCAGGTCTGACTTGTAGATGCCGAGCAGTCCAAACCCATTCACCTCCCAGTAGCCTGTGGCCAGACAAGAAGCCCCCCGTGAGATGAGCCAGGGGCCAGGAGGAAGCAATGAAGCCTGCTGGCTGCATCCCCAGAACCTTCTCTGAAAGACAGAGGACGGGGTGCCTGACGCTGAAAACTATCTCATGTGAACAAGTCCCTGCCTGTTCTGGGGGAAAGCCCCCCCACACTCCGGTTCAGGGTCCAGTGGAAGCTGCAGTCCCACCAAGGGGTGACTACAGGCCCTACAACAGCATCTGACAACAACAGCCACTGGAGACACAGCTGAGTGTGCTTTCCTGGTCTGTTTCCCTCTCCAGAGGCAGGGGACCCGTCTCCATTTTTCTATCTGCATAGGGCACAGAACCTGGCACCCAGTAAATATCTGGTGACTGAATGAAGGGAAGCTTGGAGGAAATGTTCATCGCTGCTGCTGCTGTGGCCGTGGGCACAGCCCTCAGGCACCTCCCTGGTGGGCCGTCCAGGTGGGCAGAAGGAGCCAGAGGGGGAGGGAGAGGGCTGCCACAGTGGACATGGCTGTTTCCAGCTCTGGGATGAAGAACCAAGAACCCCACCCCAGCCCAAGGCAGGGCTCACCCTCAGGCCACTGGGGGGTGGCCCCGCAATGCAGCCTCATCACCATGGGGGCGAAGGCCATCTTGCCCTCCACACAGTGCTTCCGGATGGTGTCGATGACTCCAGCTGGGAAGTGGATGTGGAGGTCACAGAGGAAGATGATGCTGTGCGGGTCCTGAGGACGGATGGGGGAGGGTCAGCAGACCCCACAGACCAGGGCTCGGGGGTCAGGCCACTCCCAAGGACAATCCTCAGGCTCCTTCCCACTCGAGTGATGGACAAACTCCCACAAAACAAACTGTTGGGCAGATTTCCACAGTACTGGCCACCGAGCACAATTCTCAGAGTCAGAGAATGAATTCTGACCCCTCCCCTGCACCCTTTATGGGCTGCAAGGCCTCTGGACAAATGCCCCGCTGTCATTTTTTCAGTCCCACCCTGGCACCTGCCCTGCAGCAGAGCAGAGAGGACCTCCCACGTCCTCACTCCTTCCTCCCCGAGGAGCTGAACACCTCACACATCCCGGATGTCCCCACCTCTTAACCAGTCTGTAACCATGTCTGCCAAGCCCCTCCCAAGCTATTACCTTCACCAGGTCTATGCCAGCCTGAAGCCCAGCCGAGCGCTCGAAGTTTCCACTCAGCTTCATGTACTGGTAGCTGCAGGGAGAGGAGAGGAGAGAAGGGCAGGGTATGAGGGCTCGGCAGCAGTGGTCCGTGGAGGACGCCGGTGGGCCCGGGGGAAGGTGATGTGTGCTCCTAGTGTGGGATCGTGGGCAGGTGAGCTGTCTGGAGAAAGCCAGACCCCGGGAATCAGGAAAGCCAGCTGTGACTTCGGGCTCTGCCCGGCACCCAGCTGTCCTCGGACTCTAGAAAGCAGGTGGCACAGGCTGGGCTCCGGCCGGGGAGCCTCCTCACCTCCGCAGCTTGGACCTCTTTAGGGCCATCTCGACGTCCATGTCCTCGCTGCTGTAGTCAGTGACGATGATATTGAAGTGTGGGTCACCGGTGGCCTGGAACAGCCTTTCCATGTCTCTGATAAACTGCTGCACCCAGCGCGCCTGGTTCTTTACTACCGCGGATGGCAGTGGGGAGAGAGAAGTGGTAATGCCGAGAAAGGCAGCCCAGTGCCAGCTCCGGCACGAGTCGGGGCCCCAGCGGGCCTCTGCCACCGCGGACCCACCAGCAGTGCAGCAGAGAGGCGGAAGGCAGAGGGACAGCTGACCGGCGACAGGGGTCTCTGCACCCTGCCGCCCACGGAGCCTCCAGGCAGGGCCCCCAGGGAAGGCCTGGGACCAGGACTCGTCCTCAGCTCTCTCGTAGTAACCGACCTTGCTTTCACACTCAAACCCTGTTATCCGCCCATCCTAGCAGCACCCTTGCTCTCCTGTCCCAGCCCACGGTTCCACACGTCTGTTCTGTGCTCCCCTTTCCCACTACAGAAACCAGCTAAGCCACCCTATGTCTTCTTTCCCAGAGCAGCTGACACCCCTGCACAACGGGGCCACGCTCGCCCCGCCCCCCCACCCTGACACCTGGCACAACAGGGAGCACCTGGCCTACAAGTCGGCATCTTTGCCGACCACGACACTCAGCCGTGTGACCTCAGGTCCTCGACTGTCGAGTGGCCCCTCCCACGGTTCTCACGAGATCACATCAGTGAGCGGAGACCTAGGTGCTCATGGTGACTTTCAGGATCCCCACTCTGCTGATAACGGCCGGGCTCAGCTTGAGGCTCACCAGGCACAACGAAGTGGACCACGGCTCGGTGATTCCAGGAGAAGCCCTGGGGCCAACACAGTTTGGGCTCTGGGGCCCGGACATTCAAGACATGTCTCCGGCGGTTGTGTGAGCCCCAAACCAGGCCCTGCAGGTTCCGGGCCTCGACCTCTTCCCCACCAGCTGGATCGATGCCCTGCCAGCCTCGTGTAGACACATACTCGGAGAGTCGCACTGGGCGCTGGCCTTGTTCCAGCAGCTCAAGCTCCAGGAGGTAGCGACCCCCGCGTAGCTGGTCCTGGCGCTTCTCCACATTCACGATGCGCTGTAGCTGGTACTTTCTGTGGCAGAAAGGGCGGGCAGCTTGAGTAACTCCTTCCCCCACTGTGGGGGGTAACATGGTATGTAGAAGCCTGTGAGGCCAGTGGTCAGGAGACCCTGGTTTTGTCCTAGTGTTGCCATTGGCTAAGATGCTGACACCAGGGGCGCCTGGCTGGCTCAGTCAGTAGAGTGTGTGACTCTTGATCTCAGGGTTGTGAGTTCAAAGCCCCACGCTGGGTGCAGAGCTTACTTAAAAAAATAATAATAAATAAATAAATAAGATGATTCCACCAGACGTTTAATTTGTAGTGTTCACTGCCTCCATCTTTAAAAATGCACCTACTGACCTGGGATGATCTCTAAAGTCTGTTATAGCTCTAAGATCCTAAGCGTATAAGGTGAATGTGTTTCCCTCAGAAACTGACCCTCATTAATAAAATACTGTTCACTCACAGTCCATAACACACGATGGGTTATTAGAGAAATGTTGATTGGTTAGCTCAGTATCATTAATCACTAGGGAAATGCAAATCAAAGCCACCACATGATACCATTTCGCACCCATTAGGATGGCTATTTTCAAGAAAGGAAAATAACAAGCGTTGACAGAGATGTCGAGAAATGACACCACTGATGGGGATACAGAATGATGCAGCTCATTTGGAAAAGAGATTGGCAGTTTCTCAAAATGTTAAACATAGTTACCATATGACTCAGCAATGCTAATCCTAGGTATATCCCCAAGAGAACTGAAACATGTTCATGCAAAAAAAAAGTGTACACAACTGTTCATAGCAGCATTGTATTCATAATAGCCCCAAAGTGAGCCACCCAAATGTCAAGCAACACTATGTGGAACAGCCACACAATGGAATATTCTGCAGCAGTACAAAGGAATGAAGCACTCAATCCAGTCTACAACATGGAGAAGCCTTGAAAATGTCTTGCAAAGTGAAAGAAGCCAGACACAAAAGGCCACATATTACATTTACATGAAATGTAACTCCATTTACATGAAATTATTATAGGTCAATCTATAGCGGGAGAAAGTCAGGTAGTGGTTGCTAGGGACCAAGAGGAGGGAGAAATGGAAGTAATGCTAAGAGGTACAGGGGTCCTTTTAAAAGTGATGAAAACGTTCTGGAATCAGAGAGTGATGATGGTTGCACAACGTTATGAATATGCCTAGAACCCACCAAATTGTACACTCTGAAACTTACACTCTAAAATGGTGCATTAAGTGTTATGTGAATTGTATCTCACTTATAAGAATGTTGATTGGTTAAATGAATGAATGCAAAAACAAAGAAGACAGGCCCTGCTTTCTGCCCTCGCCCTTCTAGCCCACACCTGAGGTCCTGTCTCTCTGAGTCTGTTTTGCCTGTTCTATCCCTTTATGACTAGCTCCCTCCCTGACGAAGAGGACCCCATCTACCCAGCCTTCCCAGCACTCAACACACATCCTAGGCCAGGTACCAAGGGATGTCAGATCCTTGCCCGAGGGTGGACAAAGACCTGACAGGTAGACCTCATTCTCAGGACCAGGGGGTCCCAAGTGCGTGATTGTCCGGGGAGCCTGCAGCAGGGGAATGGGCGACAGCCTCCAGGTTCCTGCCCCCAGGCCAGCTGGCCGCCATGCCCCAGCCCCGGTCCCAGAAGAGCCCTTTACCTTACCCCCGGCTCCTCTGGCTGAGCTTCCTCAGGAAGACCCGCGTGACCTCGAGAGCCTCCTGCTCTGGAAGCAACAGGTTGCCAGACGTGTTACAGTTCAGATCGATCCAGTCGGTCCGCAGGGCTTGGAAGTCAAGGTTCCGAGCACTGAAGGTCTGGTCCCAGTTTACCACTGGGTCAAACATGGGCACATATTCGAACACCTCACTCATATCCTCTTCCTCTTCCTCTTCCTCCCCCTCTTCTTCTCCCTCCACCTGTCCTTCCTGGCCTGCAGCTACCACGACGTCTTCCTCGCCATGCCAACCCCTCCTGGGGGCTGGGGGCTCCATCCTGTCTCCCCTTCTCTGCTCTGCGATGTATGTCTCAACTTGATTCAGCCACTGGGACTGCCCTAGAGTCTTCCTGGGACTGTCACCAGTGGGCCTGGGCCCCCTGATGGGAGGCAGTTTCCCTGCCAGATGCCCTGGGGGCCACTTCTCAGAGTGAGGTGGATCTTGGCTGGGCTCAGGGCTGGGTCTTCGCTCCCTCTTCTTTGGTTGCTGGACTGGGACATCGTTGGTCCTCCCAGGGAAGGGAGCTGTGGAGTTCTCCTTGGAAAAGGATGCCAGCAGACGCTCCTGGGGCTGAGCCAGGAGCTTCCGGAGGCGGTAGTCAGTGACACCCTGCCCAGGGGGGAAGGTAGGCACTTGTCTTCCCTCTGTCATCCTGGTGTTCTGAACATTGGAGGCAACGGTCTCCTCTGCCGCTTCTCCATACTGGGATTCTTCTAGAAGGCTTTCCTCAAAACCTGTTGTTAATAAACAACAACCATTCCTCACATCAGAGTTTCTAACCTTTCCCAAGCAAGATATACAAGACAGCAGTTGATCCTATGAATGACACACAAGCGAGCGTCAGATGGGGACTGTACCTGGGCTCTGCCACTTGCTTACTGCGAGACCTCGGGCAAGTTACCAACCTCAACTAGCCCCAGTTTCTTCCTCTGCATAAAGGGACTAATCATGTATCTTCCATAAGGCTGTTGGGAAGATGGAGTGATATAAAACATCCAAAGTGCCTAGCAGGTGCCCGGCACACACAGGACCCGACAAATGGCCCCTGGCATGCCCTAATCCCTCAAGAAGAAAGGCCACAGGACGACAGTGCTTCTCTACAGCAGAACTTCCCCAGTGACGTGCCAGGGAGAGGGATCCCTCCAGCAGTCCAAGAAATCTCCTCTGGGGCTCTAACTCTCCTCCAGCTGTTAGAAACAGTGTCACTTTCCACATGTGCCTGGGACAGAAAACGAAGGAGTACCACTCTCTACTCCTTTGGGTATAGGGGGAGGGGCTGTGTCGTTCTGATTTTAAGCTCCTCGGGGGCAGGGCTGGCATGGTCTGAACTTCCTCCAGAAACAGACCGTGTTCATCCCTCCCAGCCTGACTTGGAAGCCTCAGCTATCACTCTGTACCTGGCTGCTCCGGCCCCTGCTTCTCAGGCTGGTCAATCTTGATGTACTCCTGAAAGCTGAACCTGCAGGAGGAAGGGAGAGGCAGACTGGCACCCGGTGCCCCACAGGCTAATGTGTGAGGCTCTGTGGGAAGCACCAGCAGCGGTATGGGGTCATGCCCAGACTGGAGTGCGAAGACGAGGCTGGGCAGGAGCGAGTGCGTGCGTGTCCATGAGCATGTGGCATGCCCGGGAAGGGCCAAGACTCCCCGGGCTGGAAGGGCATTTGCGGCCCCTCTAGTCCAGACAGCTCTCCCGGCTCCCGCAGAGCCCCTCTGTAAGGCCATTTTCTTGCCCCATTCAGTGTCACTCACCTGTCCTGGTAGTAGGAGTTTTCCTGGTAGAAGCATTTATTGTGAGTCTCCATGTGGCTCAGGCGGGTATAGTCATTGGGGTAAACAAAGGACAGATGAACCTGGAGCAGAGAAAGCAGCAGCAGGAATGAGAGGGTGGGACCTCATTAAGAAGTCAACCCACCAGACTTAAGCCTGCCGGGACCACACAGGGCTCAGAGGGCCCTGACCTGGAAGAGAGAAGGGCTGCTTTGAGCTCTGGATGAAGACATTTGTTCCGCAGACTGGGATTCCATCCCACTCTTCAGGTCTCCTCTCCTGGGCTCTCTGAACCAAATGCAACCCCTGACTCAAGCTTCCCAGTGCATGCGTCCCTCACCTCCCATCCTAGCTCCTTCTCCCCAGCTGTAGCCAGCACCATTCTCTCCTCCTCCTGCCATCTCATCCTCCCTGCCACCTCCAAACCTTTACCTGCAACCTCCCACAGCTCTGGAACAACCCCCTTTTGTTAGCCACTCCACTACTTCCTGCCCCCCTTACACAGCTTCAGGCAATGCCACCAACCAGCTTCCCAGTTAGACCCCACCCATTCTCTGACCCAGAGGATGACTCTTGGCTGCTTCTTCCTGCCTCAAGCACTCTCTTAATCGTTTTTTAGATCTGCATATATAGTGTGCATTCTGCCTCTGCAGTTTCTACCTGGGCTATAGATAGATTCTCTAGAGCTAACCTCCCCTCCGCAGTTCAATTTCCCCAGTGCCTCGTCTATGAGTTTAGGAAGTACTGCTGGCTGATCCCCTGGTAGGACAACCCAGGTAGGACAGGGTTGTGTGGCTCAAGGAGCAGAGAGTAGAGGAAGCCTCAGGCCAGCCCACCTCCCGTCATCGTCATCACTGTGGCAGAGGTGGTGCTGGAGGCCGTACTAAGGCCAAGTACTCATTCTCGAAGTTTATAGGGTGGTCCACTGAGCCATGGGCAACTTGGAACGCAAGTAAACCCAGCCCATGGACCTGTGAGGCCACCCTGTCTGCTGCTATGTGGCAGGAAAGAGGAAGAGTCAGGCCCAGCACCTCTCCATCTCAGCCACAGGCCGCAAGCCCCCACTGCCCCCACTGCCCCCACTGCCCAGCACCAAGACTTACAAAGCGGAGTCCCTGGTAGCGCTGCAGGGGGAGCCCATCCACCAAGTAGCTGGGTTTGTAGGGACAATCGGGCAGGACGTGGCGGAGATGAGTCTTGGGGATCAGAGGCACTGAGGACAGTAAGGGAAGAGGGATGAGGGTGGGGACGCGAGCCTGGAACGGGCTAGCTTCAAGGCACAAAGGCTCTCGGCTGAAGGGAGGGCCGAAGGCCTCCACTCTGAGCGGGCACCTTTTTGTATTCGCTCATGGCAGCCGTGGGCAGAGTCCAAGTCCATCAGCGGAGGTTGCCAAACCAAGGCTGGCACCACTCCTCTGTGGTGGGTGCATTCGGACTTGGCCTCCGGTTCATGGCACGGTGAGTGCTGTACAGGGCCAGCCTCAGTTAAGGTTTAGAAACGTCCAACAGGCCACCGAGTCTCATCCTAGCGCAGGGCCAATAACTGAATTTCCTCCCAGTTGTTGTGCAGGTTTGAGGGTCGGGGGCTCTCTCATCTTTTAAAGTGTAAACGCTCGCAAGAATTTACGACTCCAACACTTGGTGGGAACATACTTCTCTCGTTGGATTAGAAGAGTTGGGATCCAGTAGGAAAGTATGATATATGTGATTGTGGAGGGACATGCAGGGGACTTCTAGGCTCTAGTTCTAATTCCTGTCCTGGGAGGTGGTTACACAATGTTTGCTGCGTAATGACGTGTGTAACGGTAAAATCGTACACATGTATATTTTGTACTTTTCTGTATGCATGTTGTATTTTACACTCCAAGGGAAAAACCAAGATTCTCTGACTCTGGGGATACTGTGGTAGAAGTGACAAGTCTGCGGAGTCTCCTCTACTAACACCCAGGGGCCTGGCAGCATATGGCACCCAGACTGGATGACAAGCGTGTGGCCAAGGCCTTACCTCGATAGAGGGTGTCCCGAGGGTCAGGCCGCAGCATGTCTGCGAGGGGTGGCTCCTCTCTGGGAAGAGAGTCTCGGGAGCCTGCATGGCTGGCTGCTGTCTGAGGGATATGGCCCACGTCATCCATCCTTAGGACGGTCTCATCTGGGCCCAGGGAGGAAAGAACAGAAGCAGCTGTGAGTCCGAGGCAGAGCCAGAGCCCAGGCTTCTGTAATGCCCCCCAGGGACGGTATGGGTGTGCGTAATCCCTCTCCCCTCTAGCCCTGCCCTCTCACAAGTTGTGGGTTCAGCTACTGATTTCCCTTGGACCCACTCGACCAGCCCCATGGCTACCACAAACCACAACTTTGTGCAAATGGGAAAAAGACACCACTTCCTCAAGTGTGTCACTGCTCTCTGCTGGAAATCTGTCATCGGGAGTCTGCTGCATTTATGTCACAAACACGTATTGAGCACTTACCAAATAACGAGCCAGGCACTGTCCTAAGCATGTCACAAATATCAAACCACTTCATCTCCATAAGCACCGCATGCCTTAGTTTACTGATTATTCCTACTTTACAGACTAGGAACTTTAGCAAAGAGAATCTAAGTCATTTGCCGAAGATCACACAACTGGTCTGAACCTGGGCAGTGTAGTCTCAGCCTCCGGGTTACACCGCATCTCAGGGAGACCAGCCAGCAAGGCGGACCACAGCAGGGCGCCCCCTTGCGTTCTCAGCAGCCTGGCTCATCACCCACCCCATCCTCCCCCACTACCCCTGCGCCCCATCCCACCCCCACCAGTATTCTCCTTTCCAAGTGGGCCAGGCCTCCTCCTCCCCTTTCTAACCACCCTGGGGACTGCTTGCTCGCTGTGGCTCACTGCCATCTGGATTCACCTGTCTTCAGCCCCAGGTGGAGCTCTCCTATACCGGGGCTGGTTACCTCCGGCTCATCTAACTAGTTTCTTCCCTGATCTTTACTATGGGCCTCTTTCTTCTCATTTCACATTTATCTACGGACTCCAGCTCTGCCTTCTTCCTCCGGCACCAACTCAGCTGCTGTGTCCTGCCCCTTCTGCCTTGACCTCATGGCCTCTAGCTTCGTTCACCCCAACCTCTCCCACCTGTCCTTCCCATGCCACACTGCCCCCCTGTCCAGTGAACCCACACCTCCTTGGCCTGTCCCCATCCTGTCCTCCTGGTCTCTTACACACTTCCCACTGCCTTCCCAGTCTCCTCCCAGCACTCGGCTTTCCCTTCCTCCTTTAAGTTTCTGACCCTGCTCTTCCTACACCCAGGCCCACATGGCCCCACCTTCCCCCGCGGTGATTTTTTAGTGGTGCCTGCAAATGCATAGGAAATCATGAGCAATACATAGTACAACTGAAGAGTTCATTTACTGCAAATCTAAAGCAGGTAAGAAAGTTTTTTCAGCTCTGGTCATGGCTTTGCGAAGAACCATGGGACCCTCAACTGTGAAACAGGAAACTGGCCTCACGCAGAGGCTTTTCATCTGGAGTGAGCCTCACGGTCTCTGGATGCCCTTAAATTGTACACAACATATTGAGTGTAGATGGACAAGGGCATTTTTCTAGGGCAAGGTCTCAGCAAGCTTCCAGCAGGTTCTCAACGGTGTCACTGACCCCTGAGAGTTAAGGATCTCTGACCTTAGGGTCCCTTTAAGTTCTGTTCCTTGTTCTGGACCCCTTTCCACCCACATTCCAAGCACCTTGAGCTTTAGCCTCCACCCCTCCCCTGACCAACCCCCCCAGCAGACTGAGCCCCACATGTCGGCACAGCTTGCCTCTGTCTCCAGGGGAGGGGCAGAGCCTACTCACTTGTGAAGAGGGACAGGGAATGGGAGTCAATAATGGTGAACTTGGCTCCGGGCTCATTCCGTCGCCACTGGAAGAGGAGAGAGGGTGGATGCGGAGGGTTGGAGGGAGCTAGATTTAGAAAAGGGTTCCAGGGACAAGGGGTGAGGATGGCTCCGAGCTGAGCTGGGGGGCAGGAATGGCGGAGCTCTCACCGCAACTTCCACGTGGTCTGTGCCCTCATCGTTCTGCTTGTGCAGCACCTCGAAGTAGTACCTCTGGGAGGCCGCCAGGCTAGCAGGAGAGAGCAGAGACAGAAGGCTATCTTCGCAGGTCCTGTGGTTGCCTTTCCGACCCACTCTCCCGCCGTGCCACACCAGCTCCCACCTCGCACCTGCAGCCTCCCCTTGTCCTTTTCTCTCTGCTGCCAGAATCCCCGGAGTTTCACTTTTAATTCTGGCCTGGGGTCCCCACGCTACCTCTTACTCACAGTGTGCCTTTAGTTTTCTCTTCCGTAAGATGGCGGTTGTAACAGTACACACTTTACAGGAAAATCAAAGGAAATACAGATCTTCCTCAACTCAGGATGGGCTTACGTTCTGACAGACTCATCGTAAGTTGAAAATATTGGAAGTCAAAATGCACTTAATACATCTGACCTCCCGAACATCATAGCTCTGCCTGGCCCACCTTGAACGTGCTCAGACACTAGCATTCGCCTACAATCGGGCAAGATCATCTGACACAAAGCCTGAGTGCTCGCTAGCCCATGTAAGTTACTGAATGAAAGTGAAAAACAACATGGTGGTACGCGCACAGAATGATTCTAAGCATATCAGCTGTTGACCCAGTGATCGATCACATAGCTGACTGGGAACTGAGGTTCACGGCCACTGCCCAGCATCACAAGAGACTACTGTAGCCCTTACTGCTAGCCTGGAAAAAGATCCAAATTCAAAATCTGAAGTACAGTTTCCACGGAATGCATATCACTTCTACACCATCGTCAAGTTGAAACATCATAGTTGAACTATTGTAAGTCTGTGGTAATAACCCTTACAGCGTGGTTACTACAGGCCAGACACTGTTCTAAGGGCTTTATACATACCAACTCACTTAATTCTTATTTATAGATGAGAACACTGAGGCACAGAAATCTTGGGTAATTTGCCCCCAAATCACTGAAGTAGTAAGTGGTGGAGCTGGGATTTGGACCCAGGCAGTCTTGCTTCTGGGTCCATGACATTAGCTGCCATGCTGAGTTCCATGTAAAGCGCTCACCACCGAGACTGGACATAGCAAGCGCTCTGCAAGCTAGAACGTCTTATTGTTACCGACATCGCTATTATCACCATGAAGCTGATGCATGTTCTTGTCTGTGTGTGCAGGCCACCAGGTGGCACTCTAAAGTTAAGCTAAGTTCCCCTTCCAGCATGTTAAAGCTTCTAGCCACTACAGGCTGGGAAAGGCCTGGTCTCCCTCTAGTCTCCCAAGGGATCACAGCGATGAGGAACTTTCCGCAGCACAGGCAGAGATCCAGTGTCCAGGCTGTACTGCTGTGGACATCTCCAGGGATGGAGCAAATGGGAAGGGCAAGGACTGGGAGAAGAGAGACCTATTTTGTTTTCTAGTCCTGAGTGTCACTAAATACTGTGTGACCTTCATCAAGTTGCACCCCTCTCTGAGCCTCAGTTTCCCCATCTGTAAAACAAGGAAGGATGGGCCACATGGTTTCTAAGTCAAAGACTTCATTTATCAGAATACATGAGTGCTCAGGCACGCTGAGCCTCTAGGGTAAGGAAGGCTGGAGAGCAGGGAGGGTACAACTGGGCTCCCTGCCTCGGATTTGGCCTCAGTACTTGAGGTAGGTTGGGTTTTTTCTGTCGCTCACAGGAATGTCATGAGACTCCCTACTCACCTCACTGGCTTGGAAATTTGGCTCTGAAATTTCCCAAACTCTCCAGGGGCGGTCCACTCTTTTCCAGTCTAGAGGTGTGGGGAGAGCAAGAAGAGAAGGAAGGAGAAGATGGGCAATATGAAGGAAGGGAGGTGGGGAGTGAAGGGACAAGGAAGGAATGGGGAGGAAACCACGTGGGGGCAAAGAAGAGGAGGGAGATGGTAGAGAAAACAGGAGAGGTGAGGGGAGTGCCAGGTGACCCAGGCAAGAAGCACCTCCGCCCTTCCTATGAGGGGCCCAAGGAATCAGGCCCCATGGCGTGCATCCTTGGCACCATGCTAAGGACACTGGAACCCAAAAAGGGGATGTGGCCCAGTCCCCGCCCAGAGGAATCTTCCTGAAGTCTTTCTGTGGCCTCAGACTAACTCCTCACTCCTCCCCAATTTACACTCCAACTATCCCTTTGTAAAACAGGGCATGGTGAAAGGGAGGATGCTTCCCTCACACCTTCTTCCCTGGCTGTCATGCCAGAGAGACTAATGGTAATGAGCGTTTCCTGATGCGGGCAGGTGCCTCTTCCATAACTTGGCTCCCAGGCCCGGTGGCAGAGCTCTGGGACTGGGCTGACCCTACCTTGCCCACACTGGCCAGCAGCTGAAGGCCTGACACCTGGTCGTCCCGGCTGAGCCAGAACTCAGCGTTGTCATCTGCAGCAATGGCAAACTGGATCTTCCCTGGGCAGTGGGGGAGAGAGTTTGCAGATGAGAGCAAGAAGGGCATTAGCATGAAGGGCTGAAGGCCTGTTTTATGTCTTAGTGATTACATTCTCTCAGGGGGCTTGGTGCTGTGGCTTCCCTCTCTGTAAAGTGGGGGTTCCTCATCTTAGGACACACCGTGAAGACAGGGAAGACTCCCAGGGAGAGACAAGTTAGTGCCAGACTCTGCAAATTAGGGTGTGAAGTGGCAGCCGGGGTGGGGGGGGGGACTAGATGAGACTTCACTATGACTAAATTTCCCCTCTCTCCCCAGTGATGGCCTAACAGGGTCCAGGCAGCCTAGTGCGGACTTACTTCTCAGCTACAGGCTTATGTTCTCTGGGTACCATAAAGAACCTGGAGCAGGAAGCAGGAGGATGGGACTTTGGGGCTGGCCTCACCATCGGTGAAGGGGTGCAGGTAGCCAAAGATGCGGAGGCCATAGTTGGTCCATTTGGGGGACACGGCCAGCTTCCTCAGGGTTGTGCGAATCTATGCCAAGAAAGGGGAGGGAAACCATTACCCAGAAGAGGGAAGAGGAAACTGAAGTTAACTGGTCCACTCAGGGCTGCTGGGAAGACCAGGGCAGGGAGACAGAAGGGACTGGGGCATGGCTTGGTGAGTGGAGTGTAGGCAAGATTTCCACTCCCACTTGCTTCTTTGTCCATGTGACCTTGTACAGTGCACAACCAGCCCGACTATATGTGGTGGCTCTGGCTAAACTTTATCATCATAACCCACAATGAGAGCCGAAAGCTGAAATGATGCAGAAGATGGCAGAGAAATCAAAGGAATCCTTGGGAAGAGAGCAAGAGTAGTAACTGTGGGCAGAAGAAAAGAGGACCCAAGATGAAAAGTAAAGAAAATGAACCAGAAAAGAAGCCAGGACAGATGAAGCAGACAGAAGACAGGGGGAGATGAGAGACAGGAGTGGGGCGAGAGAGGGAAAAGAGGCGCGCCCGGCAAACACTCACGTGGGGGTACAGTGGGAAGTGGAGGTTCCTCCTGAGCTGCTGAATGGAACTGCCGCACCAGTCCTCAAACACATGCAGGTTGGCGCGGCCGCGGAACTGTACGGGGCAGAGAAGCGAGCAGGTGAGCGCGAGCGCCCCGGCCCCTGTCCGGCCGCGCGGCTTGAGGAGGCCCGGTGGGGAGACGATGCCCAGGCCACCGCAGCCCGAGCCCCGGTGTCCCTCTCACTACGTCCACTTCAGTCCCAGCCCATCCTCCCACCCACAGCTTCTTGCTCCAGCCTCATCCCCACTGCCTGGCCCTGAGGCCTGGGTCTGTTTTTCCGGCCACGCTTGTGCGCGCATGGGCACGCACGCACGTACGCACGCACGCGCACGCAGCCCCGGCTCTGTGCACGCAGGAAGGGGGCTGGTTTGAGTTCCCCAGGCAAGGGGGGCGGGTAATAGCCATGACGGTAAGGCAGAGATGACAGAAAGAACTGGAAGGAGGGCCGGGCTGGGGTTTCGGCTGAAGACTTGCTCTCCTCCCCTCCCCTTCCCCTCATGCCTAATAGTAAGCTCCACAGCTGTCTGCTGGTGAAACCTTATCTACCCAGTAGTCTTCACGCTTCTGGCTGCCCTTGTGGGGAAGCAGCTGGGAAAGCGCTGCAGGAGGTCTTTGGGGGCCCCATCCGGCAGGACGGCCTCCGACTGTTCCCTTAGGAGCTGGAAGGCCCCCCTCCCCCCGCCCCCGGCTCCGCTTGGCCTCTCCTGGCATAACCACCCGCCCAGTGTCTGGGACTTGGGCAGCCGTGGGAAGGTAAGAGCAGAGGACGTATGCTCTCTCCTCCTTGGCTGTGGCATGGGTGGGGCAGAGACTGAGCCTGGAGGCCAGCAGCAGAGGGCCCCCTTCAGAAGACAGGGCCTTAGAGCCAGTGCTCTGAGTGGGGTGGACGTGCTGGGAGTTTGAGAGGGGAGGGGAAGCATGGGGATCCTGTCCCAATTTATCCTGACAAAGAGTTTCAGATTACCCCATCTCAGCAATTTTCTCCTTCCCCTCCCCCAGAGCTTAATCTCCAGGTTGTGGGAGGTGGGGCCTCAATTACTCTATACAAACAGGCCCTGCCCTTCCCTCCCCACTGTGGCCCATCAGATATAAAAATCTGGGCTGCCCTGAGGAAAACAGAGGAGGAAGGGACACCCAGACTGGAAGCCCAGATAAAAGGAAGTGGCACAAGGGCTTCAGCAAGAGATCTGGAGGTTCGGATGGTGGGGGGAGAAGTCCTGCACACGAATGCCAAGGATCTGAGGTGCGGCCTCTGAGGAAACACAACCCCACAGCTGGATCCAGAAAGGACATGGGAGAGCCTGTCACTCCCCGTCCCTTTAGCAGCCTGGCACTTCCTGGGCACACTGGCCTGGTCAAAGCTGAGCATGTGGGGCCTTGGGAAGCAGCCATCACACTGGGAATATGAGTGGGGGACTGGGATGGGTGGGGGAGAGAATGTGGGCTGGGTAGGTGGGGGGCGGGCTGAGGCTCCTTGGAAGGAAAGAATGGGGACATTGTGCTACTTCTGGGGAAATTCCTTAAGTCCAGTTTACAAGACTCAGTTGTCTCCTACAAATGACCTCCTCTCAGCCCCTCCCTGGGAGACTTTTAGGGCAGTGTAGTCAGATCCACAGCAAACTGCGGACGGAGGGCATGCCACCAGAGAAATCGGTTGTGTTCAGCCAAGAAAGAGGCCAGAGGCCACAAGGGGTTTGGGCAGGGGAAGGAGGGAAGGAGGATGGAGCTGGGCTGGCTGCCTCCCACCTCCCCGCCTCCCACCTCCCTGCCTCCCACTGAGGGCCTTGCTTGCTCTAGCAGGGGTAGCCTGAAATGCTCCAGGGAATGGAAGGCAGGGGACATGAGGAGGGTGTAGGAAGGACTAGCCCTCTCCTCTGAGATCTAGGCCCTCACTCTTCATCAAGGTAGACCTCAACCATGCTTCACCCACTCTCAGGCTGTAGGTGGGAGTCTCTGCGGGACCAGTGGGCACCATCTTCCTCCCCAGGCCCACAGTGGCAACCCCACCAGTATCTGTGTCTCTCCAAGTTTTAGAGACTTTGTATCTGGCAGGGATGAGGGACGCCAGCTCATCAGCACCACCCTTTGCCCACTCTCTCCATTGTCCAGCAGGAGCGAAGGCCCAGGGAAGGACACTGGTTACTCCCATCACCAGAGTATGTCCACGGCCAATGACGGATTTGGAACTTCCAGTTGTAAGTAGTGGAAAAAATATTTGTTGGAACCCTCTCATTTTAGAGGTGAGATTATTGCAGCCCAGACAGGTAAACTGACTCCCCCAAAACACACAGCAGTTAACCCTGTGGAAGTGGGGAGGGTATCTGGGAGTATGGATGCAGGAGGGGGAAGGCCAGCCTGGTGGGTCCTCAGACAGGAACGTCCACTGTCTTCCATTCCCACAACACTGCCTCTGCCAGGCCCCACTGGGCTTGCCAGGCCTGCAGCAGAGCCTCCTCACTGAAGGAAAGCTTCTCTCCCTCCACTGATTCTTCACACTGCCTGTAAGACTGTCTTTCTAAAGCATAGACCTGATCATGTCACTTGGGGGCTTCAAACCTCTAGAGACTCCCAAATGACTTCAGAACAAAACCTCACCCTGACGCTTGAGGTCTTTTCGACTGACCTACCTTCCCAGCCTCAGCTCCTGCCACTCCCTGTCACACACCTACACGCTACTCATACCCATCTCCCTGTCTCTGTCATGCTCTGTCACGCTCCTTCACCTCTCCAGGTCTTTATAAACACTACTTCCAGGTGGGAGGGCCTTTTCCTTTCTCCCCCACCTGGCAAACCCTGGCTCATCCTTTCTCTGACTTCCTCACCAGAGTTAATAGCTTCCCTCCTCTGTGCTTACAGAATATCTTGATTATTTGAATGAACAAATGCTTGCAGAAGCTAAGCTTGGAACCGGATGTTCCTTCATTTATTCGATAAGCGCTGAATGTCTGCTTTGGACCGGTTAGAGATGAACAGAGATAGGGTCCTCCAAGGAGAGAGACGTGTTAACAGTTGGTGTCACTGTGCCAGCGGTTATTGCAAGAGGTGTCAGGGGCACATGGCATGAATGCAGGAGCAGTCACCTCTGCCCCCAGCAGAGGCAGGAGCCGATCACAGAGAGTATACTTGAGAATGGATAAATAAAATGTGGTATGGCCACACAATGGAATAGTACTTAACCATAAAAAGAAATGAAGTGCTGGTACAGGCGACCGCATGGATGAGCCTTGAAAACATCATGCTAAGTGAAAGAAACCAGAAACAAATGGTCACATTGTCTGACTCCATTTATATGAAATGTCCAGAACAGGCAGACCTAGAGAGACGGAAAGTAGACTATTGGGCGCCCTGGCTGGCCCAGCTGGTACGGCATGTGACTCTTGATCTCAGGGTCGTGAGTTTAAGCCCCATGTTGGGCATGGAGCTTACTTAAAAAAAAATAAAAAGTACCCCCCAAAAAAGTATTCCTTAAAAAGAAAAAAGGAAGTGGATTATTGTTTGCATAGGGCTTGTAGGATGGGGGTGGTGAGGAGTGATGGCTAACAGGTATGGAGTTTCTTTCTGTGGTAATGAAAGTGCTCTAAATTAACAGCCATGGATACATAACTCTATGAATCTAGTAAAAGCTATTAAATCACACACCTTAAATGGATGACTTTCATAGTATTTAATTTACATCTCAATAAAACTGTTATTAAAAAAAAAAAAAAGGTAAGCCTGAGAAGAAGATTCTGGGTCTCAGCCCTCTCTTCAAGAGACACCAGCTCACCAAAGCCAGCGTGGCCTGACCCAGGGAAATGCTGACTTGCTATAATCTTATTCTGGATTCACCAGATTTCTTTCTTGTAACTATTTTGGTTTCCAGATGGAACATCCTGAGTATCAGACAGTGTTTTGGTCAATGGACATAAATGAATAAATTGGCATTGAGGTTTGTTCATCAGTGGGGTTTGTGAACTAGGGTCTGTGATTTGGGGTGCCATGAATACGTTTTTGAGGGGTTACCCCATGAAGGCCAGCCCCACAGCCATCCACTCTGACAGTCTCTCTGACACAGCAAAGAGAGTTGCCCATGGCTGCTTAGCTTTCCAGAGTGACTTCTGGCTCAGAGACCCTGCACTGCTGGCTAAAGACTGGGGCAGAGAGAAAAGAAGAGAGCACTGTCAGCTTTCTTATCCTCTGTCCTTGCTCACCATCAGAGCAGAGCTGTGTTCTAGTGATGCCACGAGTTAACCCCTCTCTGAGCCATTACCTACAAAAGGGGGATAATAGTACCACCTGACAGCTCTTGACAGCTAACATACATCATTCATTAACCTGCTGAAACTGTCTGTCAAAAGCGCAGGAGACAGGTAAGGAGATGGGAACAGAGAGGCCCCAGTGGTGGGGGCAGGGACCACCATGCAGCCCTGTGGCTGCAGACCTTAGTTATTTAGGTCTTGTTTCGAAGGGGCCTTGTTTTCTTTGTTGGTGAAATAAGATGATTGGATCAGTGATTCTCTGAAGATCCATGAAGACTGTAACGAGGATTTTGTAAGCTACTCTTTTTTTTTTTTTGTAAAAGCTACTTTCTTAAGAGATTTTATTTAGGGGTGCCTGAGTGGCTCAGTCGTTAAGCGTCTGCCTTCAGCTCAGGGCGTGATCCCAGCATTCTGGGATCGAGTCCCACATCGGGCTCCTCCGCTGGGAGCCTGCTTCTTCCCCTCCCACTCCCCCTGCCTGTGTTCCCTCTCTCGCTGGCTGTCTCTCTCTGTCAAATAAATAAGATCTTTAAAAAAAATAAAAAAATAAAATATTTTATTTATTTATTTTAAAGAAAGCGCGAGAGAGAATGAGCTGGGGGAGGAGCAGAGGGAGAGGGAGAAGCAGGCTCTGTGCTGAGCAGGACCCTGGGATCGTGACCTGTGCCCTGAGCAGAAGGCAGACATGTAAACAACTGAGCCACCCTGGCACCCTGGTAAAGCAACTTTCAATATTAAAAAAAAAAAGTCAATGGAGATCAGGCATTTATCACCAAAAGGCCATATATACTTATTAAAAAATCAAGTATTTCTTTAAAAAGTTAATCCTATTTTAATCACTATTTACAGTTTGTTCAGTTTTAATTTCATATATATCTCCATCCTTGACTGGCCAAAAAAAGTGGGGAAATTAATGATTATTAAATGCAGAATGTTATGCAGTCGTAATCTTTCAAAATAATTGGTTCATTAAGAAAAATGATCCGGGGTGTCTGGGTGGCTCAGTCAGTTGAGTGCTGGACTCTTAGGAGATTTCGGCTCAGGTCATGGGCTCGGGGTCGTGAGATCGGGTCCCATGTCTTGCTCAGCACAGAGTCTGCTTGGGATTCTCTCCCTCTGCCCCTCCCCCCCCACCCGCCCTGCCCTTGCTCTCTCTCAAATAAATAAATAAATCTTAAAAAAACACAAACCAACAACAAAAAATATAAAGAAAGGAAAATGATCCCAACTGTCCTCTAAGGACTGAAGGGCTAGATCATTGGATCAATGGTTTTTAAGGCACCCTCTTGTCGAAACTCCAGGTGGGGTGGGGTGTAATCACCTGATGATGTCACCTAGTACAGGTGTGCCAGTGTTGTAATCTGTCTTCTCTCAAGGCTTTAAACGGAGGCAGTTTCACGGCATGGATAACCTAACACATTACTTTTAGCACGATACTGCCTCCTTCACTCCTGCCCCACAGCAAATACGTGGATTGGAAATAAATCATGCAGGCTGAGAAAAGCTCAATCTGTGACAGCTATGGATAAAGACAGTGGGCTGGCCAATACCACTCAGCCAAGAAAAGTAATACGTGTCCACAGGTCTCAGGATGAAAAGGCACTGGGTTATGGGCAAGTTGTAAAATATGAAGCCCAAATTTAAAATTTTCACCCCCAAAGCACCATGCTACTATGGAATCTTGGCATAAGCAAGTTAATTAACCTCTCTGTGCCTCAGTTTATTTACCAAAGAAAAAGAATCTTTCAGATCCTATATAAGTGAAAGGTATCATAGCAACTCTTATTCACACGTTTAACCACTTCCTATAAAAATTTTCTAAAGCGGGCGCCTGGGTGGCTCAGTCATTAAGCGTCTGCCTTCGGCTCAGGGCGTGATCCCGGCGTTCCGGGATCGAGCCCCACATCAGGCTCCTCCACTGAGAGCCTGCTTCTTCCTCTCCCACTCCCCCTGCTGTGTTCCCTCTCTCGCTGGCTATCTCTATCTCTGTCAAATGAATAAATAAAAAAATCTTAAAAAAAATTTTTTTTCTTCTAAAGCGGCTTTTCCTAGAGTATGTTCTTTAGAATACTAGTTTCGTAGAATATTAAGAGATATTTCATGGGGGAAAAAAAAAGGCAGGAGACACATAGGTTTGGTACCTGCTGAGCTAAACTAAGTTGAACAGCTCACTACAGAACTTCTCGGAAACTTTCCTATGTTATTGTGTATTTCCAAGAAGTGCATGTAGTATATAGTTTGAAGCCTTATTTAATTAACAACGGACTCCTTTCTCCCTGGAATACCTTATGAGACTTACTAGTCCAAGAAAGACAGTTTGGGAAGCCTATCTTTAAGAATGATGTGGATGTGAAAGTCATGTAGCTTTCCTGAGCCCTGTTTTTCTCACTTATAAAATGAGGACAATGATACTATCTTACAGGGTCATAAAACATATGGGATGATATGCAAAAACCAGCACACAATAGGCTCAGAGCAAATGCTCTCCTTCTCTAAAGGAAGAAAACTGAATGAACCTGAAGCCCTTTTCTTTTTCCCAAATCAGGTTAAAAAAAAAAAAATGGGGGGGCTGGGGGGAAAGAAAGAGAGAGCACGAGCTCACGCAAGTGGCGGGGGTAGGGGGAGTTGCGGAGGGGAAGATGGGCAGAGGGAGAGAGAGAATGTTAAGCAGGCTCTAAGCCCAGCGCAGAGCCCAACCTTGGGGCTCAATCTCAAGACCCTGAGATCATGACCTGAGTCGAAATCAGGAGACAGACGCTGAACCGAGTAGCTACCCAGGCACCCCTGGGTGAAAATTTTTAATAATAACCACTAGAAGAAAATTTTCTATGGTCTCTGGAATTATCTGTGAAAACAATGTTTTGGCCATCTCCAAGAACAGGAGCAGCGGAGAATCCCTTACCTCTGAGAGCCAGGGGACGGGCTTATTCCACCTCAGGTAGCTGTTGTTACCACTCCCACCTCGATCCACGTCTTGGTCCTGGCAGAAGAAAGAGTGAAGAATGAACTTGGTGGGAATACCAGGATTGGGAGCCCCCTGAAAGTGCCTGTGGGGAGGTAGGGGGCCAGGAGACATAGTCCCTGCCCCTGGGAAGCTTATCAATATAAGGGACACTCCCATTTATTATTCACCCTGTGTCCCTCAGAAAGACACCCCCTTACAGTTTCATCAATGTATACTTTCCTGAGGTTCTTTTGCTTTCCTGAATTTTCTGTCTTCCCATATGGAAAAAAATTTTTCTTTTTCTTTTTTTGAAAAATAATTCCTAATTAGATCAGTCTTCTGAGAACAGGAACTTACCTCGGTCTTCCTCTACATCCCCCCAGGACTCTGCCCACGTCTGTCACTCATTTGTCCTAACAAGTGGAAGTCCCTTGGGGACATCCCAGCCCTTCCCTACCCACCATGCAGGTTCGAGGGTTCAGTTTGTTTCTGGTCCAGCCTTGGAGATCCATGTCTCTTCTAGGCTCAGAGGCTCAATCTTAGGGTTCCAGACTGAATTAGACCTCGATTTCCTTAATTCCCACCCAGAGCGCTTCCTACCTCCCTAGGGACCACGGGCCCAAGAAACACTATAGAAAAAATGCTCCATGACATATCTGTGCCCCAGCCATTTGCAGCTATACATGACGCCTACCTCCTCATCTCTGACTCTTCGCAGTGAGTATCTGGGATCATTACCAAGGCACCAGCCTAGGCCTCAGGCCAGCAGGAGGCAGGACGTGATGGTTCTGCCTTAAGCTCTCTGCTGCTATTGGAGACGAAGGCCACATGCCTGGACCAGTTCAATTCTGGGCCTCTTGAGCTGCATGAGGAAGGCTTCGAGGAGGGCGGGATGGACATCTCTACCCACCCAGCTAACGAGATCCTGTGATGTCCGAGTACAATCCCAGAAATTCTCTCCTTGGCCTCTCTTACCACAGAAAAGTAGGGGATTCCCTTAAGGCTACAAGGTCATGGACAGCTGAGGACCCATGTTAATGCACTAGTAGGGAAAATGGGCTGGCCCCACCACATACCTTGGGGCCCAGCCTCTGGGGATGATAAAACTGGAGATTTGGATCCACAGCTGGAATGTTCCTGCTGGCCAGAGCCTTGGCCAGTTCTCTCCAGCTGCCATATCCTATGGAAGGGAAAGAAAAGAGAAACAAGGTCAACAGAACATGAAGACCTCATAGGTCTGTAAGATTTGGGGGGAATAAAAGAGTTAAGTTTCTTCCATTCTGCCACTCCTCACACCTCTTCCTACAATGGGCATGAAGTGGGGGGAGGGTCGGGAGATAGTTACAACCTTAGCCAAGGTCAGTAGCACAGAGGGAGAGGAAATGAGCTCCTAGCACATTAAAATTTGCTGT
This sequence comes from Ursus maritimus, assembly GCF_017311325.1. Classification (NCBI taxonomy): domain Eukaryota; kingdom Metazoa; phylum Chordata; class Mammalia; order Carnivora; family Ursidae; genus Ursus; species Ursus maritimus. Next base: position 3,284,320 of record NW_024425119.1, read on the forward strand.
CTTCCATAATCAGAGAAGGAGCGAGGGCAGGTGAAAATGGAACACCATCCATTTGTCCATGGAGTGTGCCCGACATTACGAGCTGACTCTTCCCCAGCTGCCTTCTGAGGCTGATTGCTCCTGAAAGCCACTGTGGGGAAATTGTTGTGAAAGGCAGTGGAACTAAGCTTGATCCCTTTCTCACTCAGTCCCCTTCCTCCGAGCCCAGGAAGACAGCAGGGTTGTCTCGCTGGTGGGGAACAGGAAACTGTTGGGGTCCCAGCGAAGAGTTAAGGAGCAAAGCGCTGTGCTGAGGGTGAGGCTGCAGGAGTCAGGGTTCGGTGGTTAGCACGGCCATGCACTGGGAGGGTTCAAGCCCCCCCACATGTCAAGGGGGCCCCTCGGGCATGACTGTCAGACTTTGAATATGTGAAACCAAACCACTGCTGGCCGTGAACCCAAATCATTGACTATCAGGAGCTAGCAGAGGCTTTCAAGGTCATCTGGTCCTCATTTCAGATGAGGAAAATGGGACCCCAGCCGGCCAAATGACTTCTCTCAGCTCACTTAACAAAGAGCAACAAAGCTAAGACTGACTCCCAAGTGTCCAGATCCCCACTGGGCTACTACTCTCTCTCCAACAACTCCATCAAGATGTGGTGGGTGCTGCACAAAAGGAGTTAGACTCATGGTCCCTGACCACTGGGAGCCAATAGCTGGCCCAGAGCAGAAGTGTCAAGAACCCCATTGTGAGCCCAGTTGAGACACAGCCAACAAGCCACAGAGGAAAGAGCACAATGTATGAATGTGGGCTGGCAGAAGGTGGATACCAACAATTTGTGTGTTTATGTAATTGACTCCGGGAGGGGGGTTGCCATGGTAGGGGGATGCTTTTCTTCCAGTTCTGTTTGATGCGGCCCTTTAGTGCTTACTAAGCATCTCAGAGGAATGATCTCATCTGAGCCTTATAAGACTCTTGTGAGAGGGGTGCCTTGGGTGGCTCAGTTGGTTAAGCATCCGACTCTTGATTTTGACTCAGGTCATGATCCAGCCCTGCATCAGGTTCCACACTCAGCACAGAATCTGCTTGAGATTCTCTCTCCCCCTCTCCCACGTGTGCGCATGCATGCGTGCCCCCCTCAAATAAGTTAATTAATTAATTAAAAGAATCTTGTGAGCTAGGCCTGGTCTGATGACCCCCATTTTACAGATTGGGAAAGAGCAGCGCAGAGTTTAAAGTCACAGAGTGAGTTGTTTTGAAGCCAGATCAGACAGAAAGCCTCCCTGTCTCACAAGCCAGCGTTTTCTCATTCCGCCTACATTTTCTCCTGTGGGCACTTTTTGGCACAAACTTTGAAGAGTCCCAGGGGCAGAGGCCTCAGCTGGGGATCTGTGCCTCTGGGTTTCTGCACAGACTTTAAACCTCTGCTCATGTTATGTTTATGGAGACTTCTGCAGGCTTATCCTTCTGCCATCAAGGTCTCTCCTGTTTCCATGGCCGGCCAGCTGGCAGGCAGGAACAGGTCAGACTAGTTCAGTGCAGGGGGATGTCCTGGGGAAGCAGGATTCTGGGGCCAATAAAGTGAGGTGAGGATATGGGAAGGAGGAAGAGAAAGAATGCTCCCAGACCCACACCCTGCATTTCTGGATGAGCTCAGGAGAGAGCTGTTTGTTCATCTGTTAATCCCAACGAGGACACATTTAAGAGCGCCAGCCCTTTCCAAGTCCGAGGAGCGGTTGGCAAGTGGTTGGGGAGCTCAGGTGCCTGGGTGATGAATGAGTCACACGGTGGGGAGGGGTGGGCAGGCTCTGCCTTGCTTCTGCCTCTGAATGATTGGGTCATCTCTTCCTTGACTTTGCTCTTACAACTAAAAGCTATCTACTTCTAGACAAAGTTGTGAGGAAATAATAATAAAAACACTACTTCCCCTATCGATGGGAATTACAGTATGTCTCAGATGTACATTCTTTCTCATAGACTAGTTTTCAGCTCCAGAAAAATTCTTTGACTCTTGGAAATCACACCAAAGGTGAGACAACCCGAGACACAGTAAACTATCACTGGCATTTCCTGGGAAATGATGAAGACTGTCTCCTTTACCAAATTTTAGACAGGCTCTTCTGAGCCCTCCTTCTGAGTAGGCCTTGTCCTTGGGCCCTGTGCTTGGCTGGCCCAGCCCCGTGTTGAGGAAGAATCCTATTAAGTATTTTTAGAAGGAATCCCCCGCACCTTTGATACCTGATCAATTCCTCATCCTCCCACCCTTGCTTGATGTCTAAGTCCTCAGCCTGCTTTTGGCAAGAATCCTGTTAGGCCAGTTTAGCAAGAATCCCCCTACCCCCAAGAATCTCCTCTTGGTAATTTTCCATCTCCTGGCCCCCTCACTCTGCTTGCTGGCTATAAATCCCCAGCTGTCTTTGCTGTATTCAGAATTGAGTTCAGTTCTCTCCTGAACTCTCTTTCCTATATCATGATAGCACTGAATAAAATCTGCCTTCATCACCTTTACCTGGTGTCTGGCTCTGTTTCTCTGTGAAAGAAGGTAAGAGATGGTTCTCTCAGTGAACAAGCACAAATCCACTGGTGGGAGGTTGGGGGACAGAGGCTATCAGTGAGGTGAAAGCCAACCAGGCCCTGCACCTGGTCACAGGTGTTGAGATGGCTCTGAGATACTTAGAGACTGGAGTAGCCAACAGCCCAGCCTTTAGTAAGTTCAGGAGTAGGAAATTCCGTTTGCAGACTTCAGACTACAGAAGAAAGACAAGCAAGGCTTTAGAGTCAGACCTAATTGTCTATCTACCACTTATAAATGATGACTGCTTGAGCAAGTAATCTGACACACTGTAAGTACTCAGTAAGCACTCCTTCCTCAATGAGTTTGGGGTTCCAGACCTGGGAGTCAGATATGAGTTCAAGCCCCTTTACAATTTTGTAAACTGCAAATGGCCAGTAGTTCTCTTATTCTCTTCTCTCTTTGCTTACCGACCAGAGAAGCAAGCAGACTGTGGGCCAGCAGGGACTCAGTGGTAGCAAAGCAGTGGATGATGCTTTTTGTCTGTTTCCCGGGTATTACTCTCCCTTCCTCCTCACTGCCCATCCACCCCCCTGTTAACTTTCGCTGAGTGGTATCAGGCATCAGGCAGTGTGCTGGGCATTTGGTAATTCCTCTTCCCATTTCTTTGCCTGTGTATTAACCCTGTCAGTGGATCCCCAGGTATTGCTCTGCCCCTTGGGGGAACCTGGAGCTAAAGAACGTGCTGATTTAACTATTGACACTTGTCACTTGCCCTCTGATAAGTGAACTCCTCCTGCTCCTGGCCAGACCTCTCCTCCCAGGGCGCCAGCTGCCAGGGCCTGTTTCTCCTGCAACAGGTGTCACACTTGTGCCAGGAGACAGACACCCCGATCTCAGGTGACAGATAAAGCACCACCATGGGCCTCACATTCTGCCCTCACAAAGCTGGGCTATCAAATTCACCATCAGCTGGAATTTTGCCAACATCTGTCTTCGGTGCAATGTGAACTCTTCAGAGGCCTGAAGATGATCACATTGGCTCTTTGCTGAAAATATGGGATACATCTATCCCTTGGTGCTTTTTTCAAAGACTCTCACGTACATTATTTCACAGCCTCCTCACAATCTCCCCATGGACTGTTGTCATCTCCATTTTAGAAATGATAAAACAGAAACAGACAGGTGAAGTCATCAGCCCAAGGTCACTCAGTGAATAAGATAATCCACGTAAAGGACTTAGTCCCTGGAACATAATCAGTAATAAGCAGGTTGTAGCTTATGATTTTATTATTCATCACAATGTGGCAGACCCGAAACTTACATTCATTTCTCCTGACCTCTGGCCTGATTCCCTTGGCAGGCTGTCATGTGGTCAACAGGGACATTTACACCAGGAGGAAAGGAAGTCCCTTATGGTTCGGGCAGCTTTTGGATAGATTTTCAAAGTACAGCTGACATGCTTTGCTCACGGATTGGATATGAGGAGAGGAATCAAGAATGATCTGAAGATTCTGACCTGGGCAGTTGGAAGGTTAGAGGTGCCATTTCCTAAGATGGGGAGCCTAGGCTGGGGTGTCCCCAGGAGAGGTGGAGCTGGGAGTAATGTCTGAAAGAGAAGTGGAAGCACTGGGGGGCAGGTGGGGGCCATGGAAATGATCTTTCTGAAGCTCTTCTCCAGCCTGAAGCAGGGCTCCACCGGAAAGAGCTAGCACCTAGAACCTTCCCTGAATAAAACTCTCTTTGAAAAACAGGAAGCCGACTGACCTCCAGGGCAGTGGGAAGGTGGGCTGAAGGAGGAGCCTAGGAGGGCTGGTCCCGAAGGGCTCCATCAGATGTAAGGGACCCAAGGATCCAGGGTGAATGCAGAGATTTTGTTTAGTAGCCCAGCGTCTGTCCAGAGGAGAGGTGATGAATCCAGAGGACAAGAGGTTGCCAAGGGAATGTGAGGTCATGCCACCCAGGGCACGGTTCCACAAATGCCAGCAACCAGCACTGAGTCCTAGGACAAAAAAGCAAGACTCTGTGGCTCTGTGGCTCTGACCTTGGAGTGCCCTTTAGGGCCAGTCACATGTCCTCAGCAGAACAAAGCCCCTATGTCTAGAAGCTGGCAGGGCCTGGAGCCCCACCCCCCCTGCAAACCTGCAGTGACACAGCCAGTCAGGGATGGTACCAGGGACTGGCACCTGGGAGGAAGTCCCTGAGGCAAACACAAAGCTCCAGTGGCAGAGACAGAGCTGTGTGCCCTAACCTTTCTTTCCAGCCCAGGACACCGTGATGCAAGAGGACTTACTATTCACGTAACCTTACCAGTTAACATTGATGTGTGAGGCCTATATGCATATATATACTCATATTAAATGAAATATAGAATATTTCAGGAAAACAAGGCTTAGAAGTTAAAAATCTTGCTGAAAGTCAGAGGTCGTAAGTGAAAGAGGCCAGTATTTGAACCGAGGACAAAAGCTCGTGTCCTTAATTCCACCAGTCTCAACTGAATACATGAGGATTTCCGTCCACCTCTACCACCACCATCATTATCACCTGGTGTCAGGCACTCATTTAGTCACCAAACTGTCCCCTCCCTTATTAACTCCCCCTCACCACCCACACCTGCCAACCCCCCTCCCCCACAGTCCCAGACTATTTCCTTACTCTTTCTAACTTGGCCACAGACACCTCTCCATATAAGCCAAAGAAAAGCAAGAGGGAGTGTGGAGACCCAAGTATCCCAAAACAGCTAAAAATTGGACATGAAAGCATCTTCATATAGGCCTGCTCCCCCCTTCCTGATTTCTGAGCCTCTTCCTTCCCAACATGAAGGTAAACAATCCAGCATTGTGTCTGCGAGCAGGCGTTGGCCCGGAGGAAGATGAGAAGTGGTTTGCTCAGTCAGCTCACTCTCTCTCCCAGCACAGGTGTGTGCTGGGGAGGGGGGTAATGAAGACTAGGAGAGAGGTGGGGTCCAGGTGTCTCCCTAGCTCCTCCTTGATGAGTCTCTTCCCCCATTGCCCCCTACCGCCACCCCCAAGCTGCTGCTGCTTAGTGCTGAGCTCAGGAACCAGAACAGCCAGCTGCTCCCCAGCTCCCTGCCAAGCCAGCACCTGAGCTGCTGTAATGGTTTTGGCTGCTGGCAGGCTGAGGCTTGCCAGCGAGACGCAAGGGACTGTACCTACTGCCCTGTTGGGTGCCACCTAAAGGGGGCCCAAAAGAAGGCATCAGAGCTGTGCCAAGTATGAGCTTGTATATTTCAGCTCTGCTGTCGGTACTTCCTGTTCACTCAAACATCCAGACTCAAGCATAAAACTTTAAGGGGGTAGATGAGGAGAGGAGATAGAGAGGGTAAATGCCCTTTCTATGGGGCTGCCGCTGCTCTGGGAACGTAGGGTCTGTGTGCACACAGCCCAGCTTGTAACTTTCCATTCCCCGAGCCATGGATTTGATCGGTAGAGGCCCCGGAAGATTTGGCCAGGTCCCAAGGCACCTCTAGGATATCGTCATCATCATTATTATAAAACAAAAACAAAACCAAAACCCCCAACAACATTTAAGGCCTCATCTTCTAGTCCATGTCAACAGGACAATTACAGCCACACACACAGTTCTGTCCAAGGGGAATTCTGACTGAAGACCCTTGATGCAATCAGTGGGATGGTTTCAGGAAAACCTAGAGATAAAAGGGTCCAGGACTTCTAAGACTCACCCAAGCCAACTGAAAAGGTATTCTCATCATCTGTGGATCTAGACATGGACCACTTGTAGTTTTAGGGTTCCTCAGATCATCATGGAAGCCACAAGGCTTGTTGTTTCCAGTCTTCTTTCTGGACTGGGACACAGACAAGCTTCTGAACATGTAGGAAAATGGGGGACAATCCTTTCCCTTCCTGGCATCTTTCAAAGAGGAAGTTTAGTGGTACTCAAGAGTAAGCAAATAGCAGGTTGGGAAAGAGTGAATTAATGAATCAGTGAACCAACAAATCAGCAGGCATGTATTGAGCACTTGTTGTATACTCAGAACTCAGCTAACTGCTGTAATAGATAGAAAGATACAAACTGAGGGGTGCCTGGCTGGCTCAGTGGGTGGAGCATGAGACTCTTGCTCTCGGGGTTGTGAGTTCGAGTCCCGTGATGGGCGTAGAGATTACTTAAAAATAAAATCGAAAGAAAGAAAGAAAGAAAGAAAGAAAGAAAGAAAGAAAGAAAGAAAGAAAGAAAGAAAGAAAGAAAAAGAATGAGGACCAACATGTCTATGGACTCGTGTGCGTGTTCTGGCACTCACACCTGTGCGCACATGCAGGGCATGTACGAGCCAGTTCTGCTTTATGCAAACAGACAGACCCACATTAGACAGCTAGGCTAACTGGACGTGAATGATGTGATGTTACTTGATGATTTTCCAGGCTTGCAGGAACCTCAGGCAAGACACTCTGCAAACCATTCTGGGGATAAGGGAACTGGTCTTTGCCGTCCCAAAGAGTTCAGGAGAAGCAGCACAGGAATAGGAAAACCCTGGTTCTGTAAAATGGCAATGGAGTCATTTCAGCAGAAATATCCCCAGGATGCACCTGAAGGTTGACACTGCCTACCTCCGGAAGCCCTGACGGTTTGGAGCCATCTGGAACAACAGCCCAGGAGCTAGTCAAAAGGCAGTGCTCTTTCTTTTACTTCTTTTTAGGCGGGAGGAGGGAGCAGTAGAGGCCCAAGATCCCAGAACTCTTTCCCAACTGGGTGGAGGTGGCTCCACCCCCACTTGAGGGAGAGGAGTGGTTTCCGTAGTTATAGGTCTGCGAGGACCTTCAGTAACACAGAAGGTGTTCTAGAAAGAAAGAGTTGGAACCAGAAGGAAAAAAACAAAGCCTGGAAAAAAAGACTGGGAGGGAAGAAGAACTTTGAAAAAGAGAAGAGCGAGCCCCACCCAGCCAGCTAATGAGACAAGAGGGGAGAAGTGGGAATATTTGATAATAACTATGTTAATTATGAAGATTGTGGGGTTACTACAGTAAAACGCCAAAAGGGACCTGGGAGGGGAGCAACACTGTTGACAAAGCCCTCCTCCATGCATTACCCGACTCAACCCACTAAACAGGTTACTACCAAGTACGTTTAACAGAGAATAAACACAACAGCTAATATCTGTGTAGTTTTTCAGGCCCGTCAGCATGCTAAGCATTCATTCATTCAATCTTCGTAACAATCCTTTCAGGTAGATATTAATATTATTCCCATTTTACAGATGAGAAAATTGAGGCCATGGGCAGTGAGAAGGGTACCTATCTGCCCAAACCTCACAACTTCTACATAAAAGAGCTGAGATTTTCAAACCCAAGCACCTGACTCATTAAGCAAAATTTTCTTAACAATTATCTTACACACACCCTTTTGTTTGGTGAGTGAAAACACAATGGGATCCAAATGAAGCAGGAAGAGAGAGGAGCCCCGAAGCCGAGAAAGTTTTCTAGGGCCACACAAGGACTGGGTTTGGGAACAGAAGTCAGGAGCCACACCTTCCGCCTCCCTCTCCACCTGATGTCTCCTCTTAGAACAACACACTCTTTTAAACAGCTTGTGGAGCCCCTTCTCTTTTCTGCACAGGCCTGAAAACGAATCAGATGCATTATCTGATCTGAAGGGCTGCCAGCTGCTGGATTTGGGAGGGCTGATGAAGGTGACTTGCCAACGCCAAGCTGGGGTTATTATGACCTGTTTGGGGGAAAGAGAGGCGATGAATGGGACAGGGAAGGCATGGTGACAAGAGAGGAATCCGGGGACTCTACTTTTCTCCTTTCCACAAAACATCAT